>NW_011489629.1:9587-11421 GCF_000754665.1 Bison bison bison | reverse complement strand
GCCTATTTTCTTCCAATGATCTCCCAGGTAATAGCCTTTACCTTGTGAGAATCTGATTATGCATTGCTGGTCTCAGACCATAGCATTATTGTCTTAACATTCCTACCTTTCTCTTTATCCCAGCGTGAACCGGGTTGTATGGGAGGCTGGGGAAGCTGACCCTGCTCAGGGAAAAAGAGACAGTTTAGCACTCAACAATCTTGAAGGCACACTTGAAAACACAGTGATTAGGAAATAAAGCAGCAAGCCCTGGTAGTGTGTGCCTGTGTAATACTGCGTGGGGCCACACGGGGCCAGCCCACGGAGCACGACTGATTTCCATGTCATCTCCTCCCTCCTACCATAGTCTTTGACTTGGTGGTTTTTGTGTTCCACTCAGCAATTCATGCACATTGAACCTGATGCCAATGTGAAAGGATGCTGAAGGCTATTTAAACTGGCACTTAAGAAAAATAGCAACAACAATAATAGTAATAGGTTAATAGAAACATCATGAATGAGGTGTACAGCCCATTGCCGACCAAATGGTATTGAAAGCTTGCCCCTGGTACTCACAGGCTTCTGTGCTTCATCTCTAGTGGCCTGAGTTTGTAGGCATAGTCACATAATACTAAATTCTATTGCACCTCCAGATTGTTTAGTTATAAGGTCATTGTTCTATGGTGGTTTCAAGGCTAGAGGTCTCACTCCTTTTCCTCCAGCACGTGGGGAGTGGAGTAACTGTTTATGGTGCTCACTGTGTTAGGCGCTGTGGCAGGTACTTCATATGGATTCTCTTGTTTAACCGGGCTACAGACCTGTGAAATAAGAATGACTGCTCACCACGTTAAAAATAAGGAAACCAACCATTAAGTAATTCCCCAAAGATCAAACACCAACTGATAAAACTGAGATTTCAAATTTGGTTTGTCTTGACTTCTAAAGCCCCCTGTTGTCACTACACACTGTTCTCCCACGAAAGTGAGTAGAGAACCACCTGCTCCAGCTCCCAGGTGATTCAGAAACAAGATGTGTTTGGATGCACTTTGAGAAGAGCCACATTTAGCTCTGTCATGTCACATTTTTCTGCTTTTGGGACTAAGAGTAGAGACAGATCAGATGTCTAAGCTCTCTATAGTAAATTTAGAAATTCAAAATAAATGCATTTGACCCAGCACTTCTACTCTTAGAAAATTTGTACATATGGCCACCAATGACTAGTATTATGATGTTCTTAGCAGCATTATTCATAATAACCCCAAAGTGGAAACTCCCCAAATGCCCAGCAGAAGTAGAATAAATAAATTGTAGCATATTCATACAATGTAATGCTACCTAGCAATGAGGATAAAGAATCTACAACCACCTGCAAAAACAGGGATGAATCTCACAAACTCAATATTGAATGAAAGAAGCTCAGACATGAAAGACTATACACTACCCAATTCCATTTCTATTAAATATTTTAAAAGTAGGCAAGCTAATCTCTGATGTTATTAATAGAAGTCGAGATAGTGGAAGGAGCACAGGATGGAGGCTGGCAGTGGATGGTTATTTGATCTGGGTGCTATGTGTGTTCAGCTTGTGAAAGTTCACTAAGCTGTACCCTTAGGATATGTGCATATTTCTGTATGTATATTATTCTTTAAGTATAAAGATAATCTGATCATCATAATAGGGGTAGAGTATGCCCTATTATGGTGATCAGACTATCTTTACCCTTAGGCTACCACAGATTTCCCATTTCTAAATAATTCTGGTGATCTATTAGGCAACACTCTAGGGAATGGTATCAGAATCTATTGACAGTTACAGCTCTTGGCTGCTAACAGGGCTTCAGTGTGCTTGGTCCTTC
>NW_011489629.1:8938-9487 GCF_000754665.1 Bison bison bison | reverse complement strand
AAGTGAAGTCACTCAGTCGTGTCCGACTCTTCGCGACCCCGTGGACTGCAGCCTACCAGGCCCCTCCGTCCATGGGATTTTCTAGGCAAGAGTACTGAAGTGGGGTGCCATTGCCTTCTCTGCAGTATACCCAGCCCCAAAGAGAATGTAGGTAAGCCCTTGAAGTAAACTTGCCTTATTTCTAGGACCAGTCCAGCCCTAGCCAGGTAATCTGTGAATTAAAATCCATGGTGCCTAATCTGGATACATTTTCTAACAATGACTTAGCCTTACAGTTTCTAGACTCAGAAGGAAGTGGATGGAATTTGCTAGCTAGCAAGGGTGCCTCAGGATAATCCTACAAATTGCAGAAAATAAGTACCCCGAGCCATCCTATCAGGTTTTTAAAGGGAAGAAAAATGAAAAGCTGTAATTAAAGCAGTTCAAATCCTCTCTATATCTGCTTATCTCTCTCTATATGAGATCTGGTTAAATCAATCTACTTTACAATCTTCCAGGATGTTACCATGAGAAACAACATTTAAAAAGTCTGTAGAGGAAGGGCCATGG
>NW_011489629.1:6701-7021 GCF_000754665.1 Bison bison bison | reverse complement strand
GCTGTGCCACAGTCCATGGGGTCGCAAAGAGTCAGACAGGATGCAGTGACTGGACAGCAACCACTGAGTGACTGAGCACACATGCAAGATGCGAGAGTAGTATCTTTGCTTTACTGTTTCATTGTAGGAAATGTTTTAAGCCCCCTGCTGATCTTGTGAGCTTTAGTTTAGTTAAAACTAGAAAATATAACCCACAAATTCACTCATGTAGGCCCAGGTGAACTGTATTTTACTGCAGTAACCTTAAAGTACATGGAAATACCAGGGGACCCAGGCCCCTCTTCTCTATTGTAACGGCTTTTTTTCTTCCTTTTGGATAC
>NW_011489629.1:5735-6601 GCF_000754665.1 Bison bison bison | reverse complement strand
AAGTGCTGCTCTCTAGCAGATTGTTCTGCGTATCCCACGTTAGACAACCGTGGTCTCTGTGTTTTAAATCTTTGCCCTTGGATCCATCCAAGTGAGTGAGAGAACTGCATTCTCAGACTACATGTTTGGCTCCTGGTAGAAATGCTTTTTGATTCAGGGACTCTGCCTTGCAGGGAGGGTGCCACATAGACAAACATAAAAGACAGGATTGTCTTTATTGTGGGACTGTCGTTTGGTATGTTGCTGTTGCTATGGCATCACCCAATATGCCCCTTATAAAGGCACCAAGGGAGGAATATCTATAAAAATTTGGCATCAGGGAATGCTGTACTTCTCCCCAGTATCTATTTTCGGTTTTGCTTAAAAACAGTATTAACTTTGTGTTCCTCTTTGCTTTGACTGCTGGGAGCTTAAAGCCATTTTTGTGGCCCCTGCTCTCTGAAATGTAAAGGACTGTGATGGACATTCCTGTGTGCTCATTTCACCCTGGGCCTTTTTTCAAAACCCCTGTTTCCACCCCTATTCCACTATTATTTTAAACTTTTTTTTTTTTTAAATAAAAGTTACCTCACAGCCTTTGGGGAAGTAGATAGAGATGAGTAAGATACGAGATTATTATTGATACTCACTGTAAACTCCTTAAGCTCAATTGTCCAAGAAAAAATAGATTTGAGGTATGGAATTTTTATCTCTAAGTAATGATGACTATTTTCTATTGTTAATACTATCTATGCATTTCTTGATTCTAAATGTCTTTAATTGTAAGACACGCTTCCATTTCAGAGGTGTTTGAATGTAAGAAAACTGCCAATACAGATTTTAAGACATTTATTTTCAGACCCCTCCTAATCTCAGACATGTGTATC
>NW_011489629.1:4336-5635 GCF_000754665.1 Bison bison bison | reverse complement strand
TGAAATCCACCACTGTGGGGTTTGGAAGGTAGCCATGTGGGGGTTATGGCATATGGATGGTCAGTGTTTTAAGGGTGGCTGTATCCCTAGGGCATAAAAAAAAATTCTCATCCCTGATTGCTGGAAGGATTATAATTACTAGCCTGATCTAGATGTGGGTATTGCCACGTTAGTTTAAAAAATGGAATTCTTGTGAGGATACTCTAAAGTTGGAAAATACACTTTTTAAAAGACATTTAAGATAATTTTTAGACGGTACTATTGTTTTGCTTTTAACTAACTTCAAAATACTTATCCTCAGTAATAGAAAAATGAGTAAAGGACAGATTATTCTCAGAAGAAAATATAAATAACTAATAAACATTTGAAAAGCATTCACTCTTTTTTGTAATCAAAATAATTCAAATTGAAACAGCATGATGCCATTTTTGATCTATAAAATTGACAAAGATAATACTCAATGCCAGTGAGCTGACAGCAAGATAGGTGCCTTTATACGCTGTAAGGTATGAATGATGCAGCTTTTGTAGAAGGTAATTGGCCAATATATGTTTAAATGTTCTTCAAATACTCATCTTTAAAATGTTCATACCCCTGATCTAAGTAATTCAACTCCTAGGCATTATCCTAAGGAAATAATCAGAAGTTCAAAATTATGTTTAGAATGTTATGTGTATTAGTAAAATATAAGCAATTTAATATTCAACAACAGAGAATTGATATTTAGTGGAATGTTTTATAGCTATTAAAATAAGTGAGAGTTGTATGAGAAACATCCATACCTTCTACTCATTTTGCTCTGAAACTAAAACCACTTTAAAAAATAAAGTCTATTTCTCACATACTTAAAAAACGAACTTATGGTTGCTGGAGGGGAAAAAACAGGGAATTTGGGATGGTCATGTACACACTGCTATAGTTAAAATGGGTAACCAACAAGGACCTACAATATAGCACAGGGAACTCTGCTCAATGTTATGAGGCAGCCTGGATGGGACGGTAGTTTGGAGGAGAATGGATACATGTATAAATATGGCTGAGTCTCTATGCTGTCCACCTGAAACTATCACAACATTGTTAATCGGCTATTTTCCAATATAATATAGGCTATATTCAATATACAAAGTTTATAAGAAAAAAATTAAACACACACACAAAATAGTCTGTTGATAAAATCAGTTTGGTTCAGTTCACTTGCTCAGTTGTGTCTGCCTCTTTGCGACCCCTGGGGAATGCAGCACTCCGGGCTTCCCTGTCCATCACCAACTCCCGGAGCTTGCTCAGGCTCATGTCCATCGA
>NW_011489629.1:3893-4236 GCF_000754665.1 Bison bison bison | reverse complement strand
TTTGAAGTGATCATATGGTTTTTATTCTTTAATTTGTTAATATGGTATACCATATTGATTTTGTATATATTGAAGAATCCTTGCATTCCTGGGATAAATCTCACTTTATCATTGTATATAATCCTATAATGTGTTGTTGGATTCTGTTTGCTAGTATTCTTTTGTTGAGGAGTTTTGCATTTATCCTCATCAGTGATATTGGTCTGTAATTCTCTTTTTATTCTATTTTTTTGTGAAATCTGTCTGGTTTTGTTATTAGGATGATGGTGGCCTCATAGAACACATGTGGGAGTGTTGCTCCCATTGCAAATTTTTGGAGGAGTTTGAGAAGGATAGGTGTAAG
>NW_011489629.1:0-428 GCF_000754665.1 Bison bison bison | reverse complement strand
ATCTTCGTTTTCTTAATGTTGAGCTTTAAGCCAACTTTTTCACTCTCCTCTTTCACTTTCATCAAGAGGCTTTCTAGTTCCTCTTCACTTTCTGCCATAAGGGTGGTGTCATCTGCATATCTGAGGTTATTGATATTTCTCCTGGCAATCTTGATTCCAGCTTGTGCTTCTTCCAGCCCAGCGTTTCTCATGATGTATTCTGCATACATCATTTCTGGAGTTATTTCTCCACTAATCTCCAGTAGCATATTGGGCACCTACCGACCTGAGGAGTTCATCTTTCAGTGTCCTATCTTTTTGCCTTTTCATACTGTTCATGGTGTTCTCAAGGCAGGAATATTGAAGTGGTTTGCCATTCCCTTCTCCAATGGACCACGTTTTGTCAAAACGGCCCTACATGGCATGGCTCATAATTTCACTGAGCTAGA
>NW_011489628.1:14334-14735 GCF_000754665.1 Bison bison bison | reverse complement strand
AGACATATGTCTTGGCTGGAGAAACAATTACCCAACATAAACATTTTTATTGGCGCTTACTATGTGCTGACAACATTGTGAAGTCTCTACTTTAGGGAAAGGAGCAGGTGTTGGGAAAGTATAGAGGGCGTTGGGTACACAAAGAGACGCTATAGGCAGGGGTAGCAGGAATAAACATTTTCTCAAGTACAAGCAATGACCAGTTAGAAAACAACAGGAAATAGATTCCCTTCATAATAGTAAAAAAGAATACCTAGGAATAACCTTAACCAGTGTTTGGGACTCATGTGAAAAAGAAAACTGCAAAACTCTTGTGAGAGGCATAAAAAGAGGTAACTGAGCAGGTTACTGTGTTTATTTGCATTAAAAAAAAACAAGTATAGCTGGCCTTAAGACTTTGC
>NW_011489628.1:9471-9988 GCF_000754665.1 Bison bison bison | reverse complement strand
ATTTTTTTAACCAATTACAGTTTCAGTCTCTCTCTAGTCTGCCCACTCTATAGAGATGTATTAGTATACCCAATTATACACTTACCCCCCCGCCCACTTCTGGATAATATTGAATCTAGAGTAAAACATCACTTCCTTAAACTGTTCCCAAACCACCTAACACAAGCCCAAATTCTATGATACATCTTTTCTTTTACTGAGAGAACTCATAGTCCCCCATGCTGGGCATTCTCCTCACTACCAACTTGCTTGACTAAGGACAAGTCTGTGCCCACGGCCTTTGGCTACAGAGGTGCTGACACTATGAAGACTCTTAAAACATACATAGTAACGTGTCAAATAGTATCTATCCTATACTTCAGTCAATTTTTTTAATATTCACAAGATGGAAACTGGCAGCCCAAACTTTCTGAATTGCAGACATGATACGGTGCATGTCTCAAGCATGCCTGTGTGTGTGCGCTAATGGGAATGACTTGGGGTGGACACAGCTTCTTCACGTCCCACGGGAACCACT
>NW_011489628.1:4540-5543 GCF_000754665.1 Bison bison bison | reverse complement strand
TAAGATTAACCAGATAAACAAATTTTGTTATTAACAGTAAGGTGGTACCAGACTGGAATTGGTTTTCTCTCTCTGTTAAGAGAACAAAGTTTTCTTAGAATGCAACTTCTGATAACAGATTGTGAATTTCTTTGCCTTTAAGTGATTTATATTTGTTTTAAAAATCTTTTGTTACTTTGGTAAAGTAAATAAGTATTATTTCATAATGATCTATAAAGATTATGGTACATGTAGATAAAGCTCCTTCTGTTCTACAAAATTGACCCCTCACTGTCAAACTATTGCTATCCTGATGTCCTTAAAAACATGACAATAGTCTACTCCTAAACTGGGGAATGTAAAATGGGTAAGCTATAGCTGTAAATCAGTCTGGGCTATGGGAAATCCAAGATGGCCACCTGACTTTTCCTGGCTCCCTGACAAACCTCATTTTTATTTGATGGGTTAAAGCCCTTACAATGAAAAATGTTTATGTTTCATTCTAGTTTTGTTATTCACTTCTGAAATAGTTCCTTCTTGTTATGTTGTATTGTTAAGATTTTAATTAAGTTGTTAAAAGGACACTTTGTTTCTAAAGCTTATTCAGTAGTCAGCCTTTGAATAAATATCAAATGCTTCATTATGTACAACCAGGAGATTAATACCTGAATATAATCATTTAACTAAGTTAGATGACCTGGGGTATATTGGGCTATACCTGATGAAAGTTCTTGACTTAAATTCTAGCTTATGACCTTACTAACAACTGCTAGCTATATTATTTTCTATGTTGCCTGTTTCAGAAAATTGTTGTCTCTTGTATTACCAAATATGTGACTGAGCCACTGATAAAATGATATATATAGCTCCATAATTGCCAACAAAGGTTCGTCTAGTCAAGGCTATGGTTTTTCCTGTGGTCATGTATGGATGTGAGAGTTGGACTGTGAAGAAGGCTGAGCACCGAAGAATTGATGCTTTTGAACTGTGGTGTTGGAGAAGACTCTTGAGAGTCCCTTGGACT
>NW_011489628.1:0-733 GCF_000754665.1 Bison bison bison | reverse complement strand
CTTGATGAAGGTGAAAGAAGAGAGTGAAAAAGACTGGCTTAAAACTCAACATTCAAAAAACTAAGATCATGGCATCCGGTCCCTTCACTTCATGGCAAATAGATGGATAAAAAGTGGAAACAGTGACAGATTTTATTTTCTTGGGCTCCAAAATCACTGCCGATGGTGACTGCAGCCATGAAATTAAAAGACACTTGCTCCTTGGAAGAAAAGCTATGACCAACCTAGACAGCATATTGAAAGGTAGAGACATCACTTTGTTGACAAATGTCTGTATAGTCAAAGCCATGGTTTTCCCAGTGGTCATGTATGGATGTGAGAGTTGGACCATAAAGAAGGCTGAGCACCAAAGAATAGATGCTTTCGAATTGTGGTGTTGGAGAAGACTCTTGAGAGTTCCTTGGACAGCAAGGAGATCAAATCAGTCCATCCTAAAGGAAATCAACCCCTGAATATTCATTGGAAGGACTTATGCTGAAGCTGAAGCTCCAATACTTTGGCCACCTGATGTGAAGAGCCGACTCACTGGAAAAGACTCTGATCCTGGGAAAGATTGAGGGCAGAAGGAGAAGGCGGGAAGAGAGGATGAGATGGTTGGATGGTATCACTGACTCAATGGACATGAGTTTGACCAGACTCCAGACGATAGTGAAGGACAGGGAAGCCTGGCATGCTGCAGTCCATGGGGTTGCAAAGAGTCAGACAGGACTTAGTAACTGAACAACAACAAAGA
>NW_011489627.1:5918-7645 GCF_000754665.1 Bison bison bison | reverse complement strand
AGCTAGAGGGAGAGGATTTTAAAATCTGACTTAAACAAATTAATTTAATTGACGTAGAACAATGCACATGACTACTCATCAAACATTCCAGAATACATCACGTGCCCGGCAATAAAGCCTCAAGAAGCTTCCAAGGGCTAATACAATTTACCCTAACTGTTAATGTAATATCCAGTAGTAACGGTCGGGTTTCTGACCCTCCACCACCTCTACTATAAATCCAAAGAATATTAGTTTATATAATCCTACCCTCCACCTAGGTGACCCTTGCCACTCTCCAAACCCTAGACCTGAGAAGATAACATGACTCATGCCTTTTTCTTAGCCAGAGAAAAATTCAAGTCAGCAACGGCCATTTTCGTCGGAGGGGAGGTTTACCACATGGAATCGAGATGGGTGTGTCAGAGCCCGCTTGGCCCATCTCCTCAAGAGACCGGAAAATAGTCAGTCTGGGCTCTCTCCCCGCTTTCCCTGAAGAACAGGCAACTGGTTGGGGGTCCTGTGCTTTGGGGTGTGGGAGCGAACCCAGAACCCTTCCTGCTTTGGGGGGCTCTGAAGAGAAGGTCTCACACAGACCACTCACCCATAGGGTGGCCTGAAGGCAGAGATCTGTCACCACTGTCCTCACAGGCTGCCCTGGAAGAGAATCTGTGGGTCTGGAGCTGGAAGCTTGTAGAATATCAAGGAAAACTGCTGAGGTAAGAAGAGTGCAAGCCCCAAACACCTTCGTCACAGCCACACAAACAAGATGGCGTCTTAACAGCCACACAAACAAGATGGCGTCCTAACAGGAAGTCCTTTCCTCAAGGTCATAGAGGAGGAGAGTCTTGGGGACCAGAGGGGACTTAACTTCCTGTACTTACTGCCCTCTGAGTTTGCTACCAGCATAACATCCAAGGAACTCTTACAAACAGTACCACCCCTGCAGAGGAGGCCAGCTAGAATCAGGAGGCTTAGGGATCTTGGCGATGGCACCCCACTCCAGTACTCTTGCCTGGAAAATCCCATGGACGGAGGAGCCTGGTAGGCTGCAGTCCATGGGGTCGCTAAGACTTGGACATGACTGAGCGACTTCACTTTCACTTTTCAGTTTCCTGCATTGGAGAAGGAAATGGCAACCCACTCCAGTGTTCTTGCCTGGAGAATCCCAGGGATGGGGGAGCCTGATTGGCTGCCGTCTCTGGGGTCACACAGAGTTGGACACGACTGAAGCGACTTAGCAGCAGCAGCAGCAGGGATCTTGATACTTGTAGCTACAAATACAGAGAACTCTCTGTGCCAGTTGCTGCATCAGCTACATTACACTGTGTTCTTTCATTCTGCAGACCCAGAGAACTGGAGGGGCAGCAGCAGGAAATGCGCGGTCCTTGCTACATTACATCTTTTCTTTCATATATTCCTCACAAGGGGACGTTGATACCAGAATCATCAACTTTCCAAGGTTGCTGAGGCTTATTGAGGTGCTGCACTTGTTTAGGGTCATCCAGATGCTACTGGGAGAAACAGGCTGGAATTGAGCTCCATGGACTGGAAGATGCCTTCTTGAAGCATAGCTTTACTAAATACTTGGTGCAATAAAGGGGTTTTTCTGAAGTTTATGCAAGTGTAGTGAAGTGAAGTCGCTCAGTCGTGTCCGACTCCTCCGTCCATGGGATTTTCCAGGCAAGAGTGCTGGAGTGGCTTGCCATTTCCTTCTCCAGGGGATCTTCCTGACCCAGGAAAGGAAC
>NW_011489627.1:0-2605 GCF_000754665.1 Bison bison bison | reverse complement strand
CCTTAAGCTCAGATCTCAGCTTAAAGATCACCTCATGTGAGAAGTCCCAGACACACCCTACTGGTTTGATCACCACTAGGCATATAATGGGGGGCTTCCCTGGTAGCTCAGATGGTAAAGCGTCTGCCTACAAAGCGGGAGACCTGGGTTCAATCCCTGGGTCGGGAAGATCCCCTGGAGAAGGAAATGGCAACACACTCCAGTATTCATGCCTGGAAAATCCCACGGACCAAGGAGCCTGGTGGGCTACAGTCCATGGGGTCGCAAAGAGTCGGACGTGACTGAGCGACTTCACTTCACTTCACTTCACTTCACTTCACTCATATAATGACTCCACCACATTTGTCATCTCCAGACACACTTTGCATGTGAAAGGGGACCGAAGGCTGTGAGCGCACCAGTTTTCAGAGGCTGTAGCATCACATAGTGGACTTCAGATGCTGAACTTTTCAAATATCTTGTCTGAAGAGTCACCGAAAATTCACTGTTCCACTTTGAAGGGGGATGCTGGGGACACTTCAGCAAAGGAACTGCAGCATCGTTCCTCAGACAAAAATCAGACTCTGTATTTCCGAGAACCTGTGGCAGCTGGGGATTGTTTCTCCTTCTGTAAAAGAGCCCATGGTAGCAATGTATGGACAGTCTGTCAGTTTTAGTGGATTGGTTTTGCGTGGCAAAAACCAAATGAATCTTCCTGAGGTAGAATTGCAAGTCTTAAAATTTTTGAATAATTTGTTTTGTGGAATACTCTTAAATATATTTCAAAATATTTAAATGAGCTTTGAAAGTAATAAAAAAAAAAACTAAAGAAGGAAGAAAAATGTTCCATTAACCTCTGATGAGATATCACCATTTTTATATTCTCATTAATTATGTACATAAAATGACACTGGCTTATCTTTAATCTACATATAACATTTAATCCTTTTGACATAACTACAAACTCCACATTGTGATTCATTCCTTATAGGTGACAAAACTGGGCCTCAGCCAGACCTGACTGAGACTCAACGCTCTGGGTGACCTTTACTGTCTTGTGGTTTCAATAAATCCTGACAAGGACCGTATGAAGGAGAGAGTGGTCACTCCCTGGATGGGGAACCTGAGGTTCGGGACCTACTTTAATGGCCTACACTGCTGCACGGCATGCTCCTACTCATTGGCTGGTTCCAGACTGGGACCCACGTCTTCTGAACCTAAACTTTATTCTTCCTACCAATTCACTCAACCTTGCCTCAATTATAGATACAAGTATATGTTGGAAATACTGTGAATTGGTTGCACACCATTGCAAGAAAGCCCATATGGCAACAAAGTGAATAACATAAATTTTTTGGTTCTCCATGTCTTATAAAAATTATGTCTATACTGTACTGTAGGCTATTAAGTGTACAATAGCATTGTCTAAAAAACAAAGTGCATATCTTAATTAAAAACACTTGATTGCTGAAACTTGCTAACAAATATCTGAAAGTTTAGAGAGCCATAATCGTTTGGCTGGTGGAGGGTCAGGCATGTGTTTTGATGGCTGCTGACTGATTAGGGTGGTGGCTGTTGAAGGTTGGGGTGGCCATGGTAACTTCTTTAAATGAAACAACACTAACGTTTGCTGTATCAATTGACTCTTCTTTTTCAGAAACAACTAGCATGCAGTGTTGTTTGTTAGCCTTTTACCCACTGAAGAATTTCTTTCAAAACTGGAGTCTATCCTCTCAAAACCTGCCACTGTTTTATCTAATATTCTAAATCATGGAATATTCTAAATCCTTCATTGTCATTTCAAAAATCTTCACAGCATCTCCACCAAGGGTAGATTCCTTTCAAGAAACCACTTTCTTCACTCCCATAAGAAACAGCTCCTCGGGGTAAAGTTTTATCATGAGATTGCAAAAATGCATTCAGGTATTCAGGTCCCTTTTCTATTTCTAGTTCTCTTGCTATTTCCTGAAACCATAAAACTCCCAGGTTTTATGAATAGAAGAAAAAGCTCCTTGGCATTGGTCGTGGCAGTGATTTTTCGATATATTACAAATGCACAAGTAACAAAAGCAAAAACCAACAAGTGGGACCACAAAACAAAACATCTTGCACAACAAAAGAAACAGTCAACAAAATAAACAGGTAACCTGTGGAATTGGAGAGAATCTTTGTAAACTGTGTATAAAACATGCAATTAATTTTCAAAATATGTAAGGAAATCACACAACTCAATATAGAAAAGTCTGAGTAAAATTTGGCAAATGACCTAGAGAGATATTTTCCCAAAGATTATATATAAATGGTCAACATGTATATGAAAAGGTGCTCAATATCATTACAATTGCATAAAAAAGAATAAAATACCTAGAAACAGATTTAACAAATGAGGTGAAACACCTCTATAGTGCAAACAGTAAGACACTGGTGAAAGAAAATGAAAGAGGCACAAATAAATGGAAAGATAGTGCATCTTATGGATTGAAAATCTTAATGTTGCTAAAATGACCATAACACCAAAGCAATCTACAGATTCAAATCAACCTCTATCAAAATGACAATGACATTTTTCATAGAACCAAATCCAATAATTCTAAAATCGGTAGGGAACAAAAGATCCTGAATAGAC
>NW_011489626.1:0-2909 GCF_000754665.1 Bison bison bison | reverse complement strand
AGGCTCCTCCGCCCAGGGGATTTTCCAGGCAAGAGGACTGGAGTGGGGTGCCATTGCCTTCCTAGGCTATGGTCCTCAGTAAGTCCCCCAATAAACCTAAAACTCATAGCTCTCATGTTGTGTGTCCTTTTTTCAGTTGGCAAGTAAGAGACAGAGGTATTGTTAGGTTCCAGTTTGTCCTCACATTTTTCTGCTCCAGCTCCAGCTTTTCTTTCCTACACCAAGATCACCACTGCGACCTCACAGAGGCAATATTATAACTATACAAAGCCAGCAATCTTCTACAGTCATCTACATCATTCCCCTTCACAATCCAGCTCTGGAAGCCTGACATGCCTACCTTTCAGATTTCCCCACAACTTTCAACACTTGCAACCACTCCAGAGCCATTAGTGAACTTTCTGGTGATTTTTGAATTCTCATTTTCAAACTTTAATTTCCTTCCTGCAATATGTTTCTCTTATAGTTATAAGAAGTCTAATTCTTACCATAGACTGGTACAGGATCTTAAATAATCTTCTGACTTGAGGTATTATTGACTTTAAAATATATTTATGGTGCCAGAGTATTTAGAAATATCTCAATTTGCCTTACTCTGACTTCCTCTATTTCCTGTCTCATCCATCTGCACTTTCTCATCTCCCAATGGGAAGGAACAGGAAAAGCTTTCAAATCCATTCTTATCTTTACTCTTTTTATTTTTTAAAAAATTACTCAAGTAATACACAAATACATTCTCATCAGAAAGTATGAGAGTATACCGTAGTTAAAAAATTCAGAATGTCAAGCATACAGATGCATAATATATAAAGTAAACATGAAAGCCTCTCTTCATCATTCTCCATACTATACCACACTCCAGAAATAACCTCAATGCTAACAATTTTGTGTACAGATTTTTCCTATGCATGTGCAAACATAATCACAGAATTTGGTTTTTTTTCACCCACAAAATTGGATCATACTTTATATAATTTTATGCTACCTACTATTTTAATCTAAAAATATGTCTTGGAGATCTCTCTATGTCAGTATAGATAAGTCTATTTTATTTTGTTTACAGTTGCACAGTAGTATTTCATAGCAAGGAGGTACAATAATTTATTTAGTCTTTCCAATACAGATGGACCATTAGGTTGTTTACAATCTTTTAGAACTATAAACATCCTGTATAAGTCTCCTTGTGCAGATGTGCAAACATTGTTATAAGTGAATATGCTGCATCGAAGTATATTTGCATTTTAAATTTAGTATAATAATGCCAAATTACCCAACAGAATAGCCATATCGATTTGCATTCCCACCAGTAGTGTGTGAGAATATGTTTCCCTCATCTTAATCAACATAATGTATTATCAATCCTTTATAATTTTTTTGCCCACAAAATGGGCAAAAAAAAATCTAACTATTGTTTCGTTTTTTAATTCTCCTGATTTGTAGTGAGAAAGAGCATCTTTTCATGTGCTTATTGACCATTAGTATTTCCTCAATAAATTGCCTATTCACACCTTTGCTCATATTTCTTTTTTAAAAAACTTTTTATTTTATTTGTATTGGAGTATAGCCAATTAACAATGTTTTGATAGTTTCAGGCAGACAGCAAAGGGATTCAGCCATACACATATATGTATCCGTTCTCCCCCAAACACCCCTCCCAACCAGGCTGCCAAATTTTTTGCTCATATTGCTAATGGGTTGTCACTTTCTTAATGATTTGTAGAGCAGTTGGTATGTTATGGATGTTAATAATTTGTATTTATATATGTTGTAAATATTTTTTCCAGTCTCAAACTCTAACAGTAACAAGGTCTAGGAAGGTAATGTGATTGTGTAATGGTCACCAGGCGTAAGACACTAAGGAATATGGCAATAATGTCCAACTAAGGCTATTAACATTTTCCCCAAATACTTAAAGCTCCATGCAAGAAAAAGTATATTTGCATGTATGGTAAAATGGACCTATGACATCATTCTTTACATGAATAACTTCTTCATATCAAATTCTTTTTTTGAATAAGTCCCTGGTCCAAGTAGTTCTTTGGACCAGCCTTGAGCATTGTGGTTTCTGAGCCCAGAGGTGAAATACCCAAGTTATATTGTCCATCCAAGTGATCCCTGTGACATTAGAGAAGGGAACAGTTGTTCTGAACTAGAAGGATCTCGGGCTCCCCTCATAGCTCAGTCAATAAAGAATCTGCCTGCAATGCAGGAGACCTGGGTTTGATTCCTAGGTCGGGAA
Organism: Bison bison bison; assembly: GCF_000754665.1. NCBI lineage: Eukaryota > Metazoa > Chordata > Mammalia > Artiodactyla > Bovidae > Bison > Bison bison. The sequence continues at coordinate 670 of NW_011489626.1, read as the reverse complement.
GATCCCCTGGAGAAGGAAATGGCAACCCACTCCAGTATTCTTGCCTGGAGAATCCCCATGGACAGAGGAGCCTTGGGAGATACAGTCCACAGAGTCGCACAGAGTCAGACACGACTGAAGCAACTAAGCAGCAGCAGCAGCAGCATAAATCCACTTTGCTTGTAAGTCTCTGGACCCATCTCCTGCCTTTCCTGCAGTGCCCTGAGAAGATGACCTATACAGACTGCATTGCCAAAGCTTACATGGTTTCTAGTTTCCAGTTGAGTTTGGAAAATGGGAAGAAATGGCAGGACATCTAAAAGTAGCAGGAGAGTGAAATCAGGGCACTTACTCCCCCACAAGTCTCTCCTCTCCCCAGCCAGTCTATCACTTTGGTAATATTTGTGCTTTTCTATCTATGATGACAGCACCTATTTGGCAGCCCCTCTTTCGTAGTTTTATGTCTTACCTGCTCCTAGTAACTCTCATGCATTCAGGCCTACCATTAGTAACAGCTGCCTGCTGTTGCTACACTTGGTCGTCTCACTATCCTTCATGAGTTCCTTAACCCTGTCCATAATTCTGTAAATAGTCTCATCATTAAACTATCCTTAGTTAAACCTCTTGAGTATTCCATCTCTTTCCTGCTATGCCCCCTGATCATTACACTCATGGCAGGATCAGAGAAAAG
>NW_011489625.1:4685-4916 GCF_000754665.1 Bison bison bison | reverse complement strand
GATATTGAATGGTTTGCCTTGGAGACAAACAGAGATCATTCTGTCATTTTTGAGATTGCATCCAAGTACTGCATTTCGGACTCTTTTGTTGACTATGATGACTACTCTATTTCTTCTATGGGATTCCTGCCCGCAATAGTAGATATAATGGTCATATGAGTTAAATTCACCCATTCCAGTCCATCTTAGTTCACTGATTCCTAGAATGTTGACATTCACTCTTGCCATCTC
>NW_011489625.1:0-414 GCF_000754665.1 Bison bison bison | reverse complement strand
ACTTTGACAAAGCTCTTTTTCTTTTCTCAACTTCTATAAAAAAGAAAAAAGCCAAACGAAATAAAAACAGTTGCTAAGCTACTGGGTGGGCCCTATCAGTGTGTTTTGTTGCCATCCCAGCTTTAAGGACTCGTATTATCATATATTCAGCAGCTTAAACTAAAGAAGGGGGAAACGGGGGTTGCTGGGGAGGGCTCCTTTGTCATTTCCCTTGTCAGGTCAAGTGCTGCTTGGCTCTGGGAAAGCAGGTGACCTGGAGCGCGTCAACTGGCGTGTCTGTCTCCAGGTGGGAAAAAAGGTGGCGGGGGGCGGGGGGGGGGGTGTTCTTCCCAATTCTCAAACTGGTCCAGAAGGGGATGCTCTTTGGAAGGCTGTCTTTCTTTTCTATTTGTTTCAGAAAGATGAGCTCTCAAG
>NW_011489624.1:4683-5246 GCF_000754665.1 Bison bison bison | reverse complement strand
TGCCATTCCCTCCTGGCTTGAAGAGTTTTCTATTGAAAGATCAGCTGTTATCCTTATGGGAATTCCCTTGTGTGTTATTTGTTGTTTTCCCCTTGCTGCTTTTAATATTTGTTCTTTGTGTTTGATGTTTGTTAATTTGACTAATATGTGTCTTGGGGTGTTTCGCCTTGGGTTTATCCTGTTTGCGACTCTCTGAGTTTCTTGGACTTGGGTGATTATTTCCTTCCCCATTTTAAGGAAGTTTTCAACTATTACCTCCTCAAGTATTTTCTTATGGTCTTTCTTTTTGTCTTCTTCTTCTGGGACTCCTATGATTCGAATGTTGTAGCGTTTAATATTGTCCTGGAGGTCTCTGAGATTGTCCTCGTTTCTTTTAATTCGTTTTTCTTTTATCCTCTCTGATTCATTTATTTCTACAATTCTATCTTCTAATTCACTAATCCTGTCTTCTGCCTCTGTTATTCTACTATTTGTTGCCTCCAGAGTGTTTTTTAATTTCATTTATTGCATTATTCATTTATATATTGACTTCTTTTTTATTTCTTCCAGGTCTTTGTTAAATC
>NW_011489624.1:0-703 GCF_000754665.1 Bison bison bison | reverse complement strand
GAATCCCAGGGACAGGGGAGCCTGGTGGGTTGCCGTCTATGGGGTCGCACAGAGTTGGACACGACTGAAGTGACTCAGCAGCAGAAGCCAGTATTCTTGCCTGGAGAATCCCAGGGACAGAGGAGCCTAGTGGACTGCCATCTATGGGTTCGCACAGAGTTGGACAGGACTGAAGTGACTTAGCAGCAGCATCAGCAGCAGAGGGACCACATCAGGAGGTCAAGGTAGAGTGCAGACAGAGAGACAGATGTGGGGTACATGCCTTTATTAGGGTCTTTGGGTGGCATGCTTTGGGGTTCCCAGGTTAAGGCTAACTGGGCAATTAGAACCAAAAGAGTGGGAGTCTGGAAAGCCCCTCTAGGGTCATATTAAGGGGAAAACTAGAGGAAGGTTTTTCCAGTAGTCATGTACGGATGTGAAAGCTGGATGATAAAAAAGGCTGAATGCTGAAGAATTGATACTTTCTAACTGTGATGTTGGAGAAGACTCTTGAGAGTCCCTTGGATTGCAAGGAGATCAAACCAGTCAATCTTAAAGGAAATAATCTTGAATATTCATTGGAAGGACTGATGCTGAAGTTGAATCTCAAATATTTTGGTCACCTGATGCAAAGAGCTGACTCACTGGAAAAGACCCTGATGCTGGGAAAGATTGAAGGCACTAGGAGAAGCGGGTGACAGAGGATGAGATGGTTGAATGGCAT
>NW_011489623.1:9531-9961 GCF_000754665.1 Bison bison bison | reverse complement strand
AACTTCTTGAGGCAGAGATCACAGCTGTAGGGCTTCTCGCCCACCTGGGTCTCCTGGTGAACACACACGTCCGGAGACTGCATGAACCACTGGACGTGGATGTCGCTTTTTTCTTTTTGTAATTTAAAGGGCCGTCTCTCTTTAATGCGGTTCCAGAATAAGGGCCCATTACTTTGATAAGCACGGGCTCAGCAGAAGGCTCAACAGAATATGTGTAAAAGACTGTTTCCAAAGGCTCCAGAGATGACCCCAACTCTGCTTCCTGCTTCCCCTGGACAATACTCCATCTCCTGGGTGGGGCGGCTACTTGGTCCAGCTGACTTTAGGAATGTCATAGTGCTCCGTGAGCGTGTCCAGGTGCCTGTTGAAGTCCTCCACTCTCTGCTTGTGGGTTTTGGATGCTTTCTTCAGGATCCTCTCCATTTGTCGC
>NW_011489623.1:4896-5310 GCF_000754665.1 Bison bison bison | reverse complement strand
TCTTTGGGATTGGAATGAAAACTGACCTTTTCCAGTCCGTGGCCACTGCTGAGTTTTCCAAATTTGCTGACTTATTGACTGCAACACTTTCACAGCACCATGTCTGAGGATTTGAAATAGCTCAACGGGAATTCCATCACGTCCACTAGCTTTGTTCATAGTGACTCTTCCTAAGGCCCACTTGACTTCATATTCTAGGATGTCTGGCTCTAGGTGAGTGATGACACCTTCGGGATTATCTGGATCATGAAGAACTTTTTTGTGTAGTTCTGTATATTCTTGCCACCTCTTCTTAATATCTTCTGCTTCTCTTGGGTCCATCCATTTCTGTCCTTTATTGTGCCTATCCTTGCATGAAATCTTCCCTTGGCAAATCCAAATCCTTTCTCACACCCTCAGAGGGCACCGCTCCTC
>NW_011489623.1:0-620 GCF_000754665.1 Bison bison bison | reverse complement strand
TCCTGTGTGTGTCCTCTGGTGCAAGATAAGCTGAGATTGATAAGGAAAGCTCTTTTTGCACATCCTGCATTCAGAGGGTGCCCGTCCCGGGGTTTCTGCTCCCTCAGGAAGACTGGTGGGTCCCACGGTGCCAGATACATCAATGGAATGGGACCCAAGCTGTCCTGAGAACTCTCCTTGGTCCAAACACGTGGCTGCTTCTTGACGCACGTCTTGGCAAGTCGGACTGCTGTCCCGTTTCCTTTTCATATGTCTGCGATACTTCAGAGGACCTCGTCTGGATCCCCTCGTAGTGGAAACGTCTCCCTCTGGAACACAGGAAGAAAGGGTTCAGAGCCACATTTTAAATACCACTTTCTTCTTGAGGATTCTTCTGTCTCTCTATGTTTCCAGAATCCCCTGAAAGAGATGCAGCACCACATTTAACAAGGAGCATTTTCTGTGCTGCCGGCCTCACTGGAGACCTGATGTTAGCTGAGAAGTTCCCATCAAGCAACCAAGCTAAGAGCTTGGACTGTGGGACACTGGAACGTTGATGATGGAGAAGGTTGGCACTGGACAATGATCTCCACCCACCCATCCAAGGATGGTGATGCTGGCTACCCAGCCTCATGCCACCA
>NW_011489622.1:14316-15183 GCF_000754665.1 Bison bison bison | reverse complement strand
ATTGGGGGCAGGAGGAGAAGGGGACGACAGAGGATGAGATGGCTGGATGGCATCACTGATTCAAGGGATGTGAGTCTGAGTGAACTCCGGGAGTTGGTGATGGACAGGGAGGCCTGGCGTGCTGTGATTCATGGGTCACCAAGAGTCGGACAGGACTGAACGACTGAAATGAATCAGAGGCATGCCAGGATGTCCCCTCCAAAGTGCAAGACAAATAATTGCATCTTGAATCCTCCACCACAAAGAAGACAGCAGGGTTATTGCTACAGTCCACATGATGATGCAGAAGGCTCAGAGCTGGGGTGCAGGAGAGGAACCTGCAGCAGGTCCAGGCTGCAGTGGAAGCAGTTGTGTGGACCATCTTTTATGACAGTCCTCATGGTGTCAGATGTATCAGTAATGGGCAGAGATGAAGTGTCAAGTTCAAGGCCAGCCCCTGTAAGAGAATTGCCACCTACGTCCCTGGGGTTCTGGAGGAAGGCCATGCCATCAGCATCAGAGATTATATGTCTTTCTAGAAATAGCTTCTGGTGTGCTTCTGGGCCCTGGTAGAGACATATGCTTGACTATGGGACACCAAGTGTTTTGGCTTTTCTCCTGCGTTTGCCATGAAAGAGGAGAAGGAGAGGTACACTCTACCCTCAAATGAAATGTGTCAGTTCAGGTCCTTCAGGAAGTCAAGCTGGAGTTGGAAAATGTGAAAGATGTATGTTTCACCATGCATTGCCCCAAATGTCAGAGATGCAGCTTATTAAAAAGCAGAGACATTACTTTGCTGACAAAGGTCAGCTAGGCAAAGCTATGGTTTTTCCAGTAGTCATGTATGGATGTGAGAGTTGGACCATAAAGAAGGCTGAGCACCAAAGA
>NW_011489622.1:9800-10462 GCF_000754665.1 Bison bison bison | reverse complement strand
ACACTCTCACCTCTGTCCCCTTCCCTTCACAAAGAAGAACACTTCAACCTCTCAGTGAACATCCTTTCAGAACTGCCTATTCCTTTAACACTCATACATATAAATATATGCATATACAATATGGTTTATTTAAATAGGATCATTCTACAGGTATTGTGTCTTGTTTGCCCTCTTGAATGGTAAGTCACATATATTTATCCTTTTATTTACTTGGACAAACATTTATCTAATATTTATAATATTAAATGATACAATTGAGTAAAAAGCAAAAGTCCATATTTGACCCCCTTCCTGAACCTCACTTTCATCCTCAAAAATAAATACTGTTATCGTTTAAGGAAGCAGATCCCTTAATTGGCTGCCTGTCCCACGATCCAGATTCTAGAATCTCCAGACAGTATTTATTGGGCACCCTGACCCTGGTCTGAGGCTCTTCTGCCCTGAGCATTCACTGCTTGGGTACAGAATCCTCCTGAGCTAGACTGGCTCCATGGCTAGTCAGAGTTCCCATGAGGCACAGGCAGCCCAGCTGGCCCTATCAACTGATGGGGAACCCGCAGCAGGGGACTCCCGTGATTCCTCCCCAGATTGAAACGTAGATTGAGGGGAGGTTTTGGAGAAGCAGGGTGAGCAACCTGAGAGCCAAGATCGATGCCTCCAAG
>NW_011489622.1:9106-9700 GCF_000754665.1 Bison bison bison | reverse complement strand
ACTACCCTGAAAACTGAAGAAACATTTTTAATCACAATAAATGGCATTTGCTGAGTTGTGATAATGCTCAATGAACCAGGCAAACACTATATCACTTTTCAGAGTAATGCAAATAATTATTTCCATTATTTCCCTTGTATATACTAATAAGTAAATAGAAATCTATAAAGTTTAATTGGTTGAGAACACAGAAGTGAGGAAGCTGGAATTCCCAGTCAGGCCTTTTCAGCTCCAATGAATGTGTTTGAAACACACAGACACACATATCTATATCCGTATCTGTATCTATATCTGTATCTCTGAATTGTTCAGTGCAAGCAGGTAGGCTGAAGATACAGGGAAGAGTTAGTTTTACAACTTGAATCCAAAGGCAGTTTGGAGACAGAATTTCTTCCTCTTTGAGGGACCTGTCTTTTTCTCTTAAAGCCTTCAACTGTATGGATCCAGCCAACTTAGATTATGGAGAATAATCTATTTATAGTCCACTGATTTAAATGTTGATCACATGTAAAAATAACTTCACAGCAACATCTAGAGACATGTTTAACCAAGCAACTGGGCAGTATAGCCTAGCCAAGTTGACACATAAAAACA
>NW_011489622.1:4721-5235 GCF_000754665.1 Bison bison bison | reverse complement strand
GACAAGGAACCTGTGGATATCAGGTCCCGAAGCGATTCACCACCAGAGTTATTGCTGTGGGGCCTCACCCCTGGGGAGTCAGGGGACTTGCTCAGGCCTGGCTGCAGGCAGTGGCAGTGGGGAACCCAGGCTGGGTGCTTTCCTGCCTCTCATGGTCTCTGCTGGGGACACACACGTGGGGACATACACACACAGACAAGTGCCACACACAGACCTGGACCCGCCTTTGCCTCAGAGCACAAATGGGCATTGAGGCCCAGACTGGTGGTCAGGGACCTTGGGCCATCGTCTCCCAGCCAAGGGACCCTTGCTGCTCCTCTGAAGAAACCTCAGCTCCCCCCTCCCCGCTTACCAGCTGGTTCAACAGAAAACAATGTAGGGCAGCATTGGGGCCATGCAGACAGCGTGGGGCAGGGTGTTACTTGCCCGCAATCACTCCGCGGCCGAACTTGTCCCCATCCCGCAGCAAGGCCTGGATCTGGGCGGGGCTCATTCCCAGCCTCTGCTCCAGCAG
>NW_011489622.1:0-730 GCF_000754665.1 Bison bison bison | reverse complement strand
CAGGAGGCTGGAGGGCAGGTCTGCTGGCATCTTCGCATGAGTCCCGGGGCATCGCCAGGACACGTACGTGGAAGGAAAGCAGGCGGGGACTGTGGCCGTGGAGGGGACCGGAAGGTCCGGTTCGGCCCCCTGGCAGGGGCTCCTGGTCCCAGAGTCTGGAAACCCCCGCCCGGAGGTACCGTCTGCACACGAGGCAGGTCCCACCTTCCTGCAAGTAGAGCGAGTCGCGGGCGCTTTTTTGGGATGGCCGGGCAGCGGCCACCAGGCAGGACAGTAGTCCGCCACCAGGACCGCTGTCAGGGGACGGCGCCAGTTGGCCTTAGACCCGTCGCGCCAACAAACACTGAAGCCCCTGATTTCCGGTGTGTATGGCTTCCGTACTCACGTAAGCACGCAGTTACGTAGACACGCACGTACGAACAAAGGCGCTTTCCCTCGCTGGCCTTGTCTGCTAGGAGACAGAATAGGAGCCGCCACGCTCTGAGGTGCCTGGAAGGTCAGGCCGAGAGGAGCCTCGAGACTTGCGGCCTGGAGCGGGACCCGAGGGAGGACCAGGAAGTGAGCGGTCGGGCGGAAAAGAGGAGGGGAGATGGGAGGAGCAGGGAGAGGAGTCTGGGGCTGAAGCTCCTCCTCACCTGGGTGAGGAGGCGCTTCTGGAGAAGGAGGCGCTTCTGGAGAACGAGGCGGGGCGGGGCGAGGCGGAGCGGAGCGGGGTGGAGCCACCGGGAGA
>NW_011489621.1:10514-11237 GCF_000754665.1 Bison bison bison | reverse complement strand
AAGAATTGTGGGCAGGGGTGTCCCAGGGAACCCCAGAAGGAAGAAGTCACATACTGATTCTTCTCAGAACAGAGCTCCTTCTAGGCTGCTTCATAGCAGTGTCATGTAATAGTTCCACATGGAGAAGTAACTCACCAAGAAACTTCCCAGGCCTCTACCCCCCACAGATTTATGTACACCTTAAATTTTACCAAGTCGTTAAAGGACTTTGCTCAGGGGAATTCTTAAGTTCAGTTCAGTCACTCAGTCGTGTCCGACTCTTTGTGACCCGATGGACTGCAGCACACCAGGCTTTCCTGTCCATCACCAACTCCCGGAGCTTACTCAAACTCATGTCCATTGAGTTGGTGATGCAATCCAACCATCTCACCCTCTGCTGTCCCCTTCTCCTCCCACCTTCAATCTTTCCCAGCATCAGGGTCTTTTCAAATGAGCCAGTTCTTTGCATCAGGTGGCCAAAGTATTGGAGCTTCAGCTTCAGCATCAGTCCTTCCAATGAATATTGAGGACTAATTTCCTTAGGATGGACTGCTTGGATCTCCTTGCAGTCCAAGGGACTCTCAAGAGTCTTCTCCAACACCACAGTTCAAAAGCATCAATTCTTTGGCGCTCAGCTTTATAGTCCAATTCTCAGATCCATACATGACTACTGGAAAAAACATAGCTTTGACTAGACAGACCTTTGTCGGCAAAGTAATGTCTCTGCTCTTTAGGTTGCTCTCA
>NW_011489621.1:4039-6941 GCF_000754665.1 Bison bison bison | reverse complement strand
GTAGGCTGCAGTCCATGGGGTCACACAGAGTCGGACACGACTGAAGTGACTTAGCACTACTGTGTATACCAAATCTTCTGTCTCCATTTATCTGTGGATGGACACTTAGGTTATTCCCATCTCTGTTTGTTGTGAATTACAATGCTGCAGTGCACATGGGGGTGAACATATATCTTCAAGATAGTGACTTAATTTCCTTTGGATGTATAAATCCAGAAGTGGGATTGCTGGATCATTCAGTTCAGTCACTCAGTTGTGTCCAACCTTTGTGACCCCGTGGACTGCAGCATGCCAGGCTCCCCTGTCCGTCATCAATTCCAATGTCAAAATGTTGAGTTGCATCATTCCTAGTAATTTGAATGATGTACTAGAAAGTCCACCTCCTCAAATGTCTTTTCCTTATGAGACGGATGATAGTTTAAGGTTAAATAATCTCCAGAACGCTTACCCAATTCAACGTCTTATTCTCTGCATCAGTTATGTTCAGTTGCTCGGTTGTGTCTGACTCTTTGCGACCCCATGGACTGCAGCACACTAGGCCTCCCTGCCCATCACCAACTCCCGGAGTTTACTCAAATGCATATCCATTGAGTCGGTGATGCCATCCAACCATCTCATCCTCTGTCGTCCCCTTCTCCTTCTGCCTTCCATCTTTCCCAGCATCAGGGTCTTTTCTATTGAGTCAGTTCTTTGCATCAGGTGGCCAAAGTATTGGAGTTTCAGCTTCAGCATCAGTCCTTCCAATGATATTCAGGACTGATTTCCTTTAGGATTGACTGGTTTGATCTCATAGCGTAGTTCTATTTTTAATTTTTTTGAGGAACCTGCATATTGTTTTCCATAGTGACTGAACCAATTTATATCTCTACCAACAGTTCACAAAGGTTACATTTTCTCTACATCCATCCCAACACAGTTTTCTCATGTCTTGTTGATAATAACCATCCTGCGTGAGATGATACCGCATTGTGCTTTTGATTTGCATTTCCATGATGTTTAGTACATACTTTTCATGTACCTGAGAAGCCATTTGTATATACTCTTTGGAAAAATGTCTATTCAGGACCTTGGCCCATTTTTAAATTAGATTATTTCGGTTTTATGCTATTGAATTGTATGAGGTCCTTACATATTTTGGATATTAACCCCTTATCAGATATATGGTTTGCAAATGTTCTCTCCATTCCATAGGTTGCCTTTTCCTTTTGTTGATTGTTTCCTCTGCTATAGAGAAGCTTTGTGGTTCAATGTATTTTTTAAATTTTTTTATTCGATGTTTCTTTTTGCTTTTGTTGCTTATGCTTTTAGTGTTATATCCAAAAAGTTATTACCAAGACCCATGTCAAGGAGATTTTCCCGTTTTCTTCTAGGAATTTTATGGTTTTGAAGAGGAAAAGTTAAACTTTTACATAACCTCCTTCTCCTTCTGCTTCTGCAACTTGGCTTGCCCCTTGCAAAATCTAGATCATGTAGGTCACATAGTCTCAGAAAGTGGGGACTTGAAATACTAGGAACTAGTATTTATCTTACTCACCCTTGTCCTGCTCTTTGCAATTGCTCAGCCCCTGCAAATCTGCTTAATCATGCCTGTCCAGGCCAGGCACCCCCCTCCCCATTTTGACTGCTGTTCCCAAGAGCAAAACCCCTTAGTTTAAACCAGCCTATTAACAGATAGTGTTGCCCACTACAGTCTGTCTATAAAAACTCTGTAACCCCTTTGTTCGGGGTGTTAACTCCTCTGGGCCTGCCGGCATAACAAACCTGAGTTCTCCAACTCTCTGAGTGTGGTGCTTGGTTTCTCGAGTACTGGTTTCTGCAACAGTTTCAAGTCTTATATTTAAGTCTTTAATCCATTTCAAGTTAATGTTTGTAAGTGGTATAAGATATGGGTACAGTTTAATTCTTTGGCATGTCAATGTCCAGTTTTCCCAACATTTATTGAAGAACTACTCAGATTTTTTTTTTTTTCTGATAACCTGTGTTCAATGTGGAAAGTTAAGAAAGTACAGGAAAGTATTCCAAAGAAGGGTGGAAAAACACCTTATAATTCCATTGCTTAAAGGCAAATACTATTGATTTAGTTGAGATGGTACCATGTATGCAATTTAGTATACAGTTTATGGAATATGGCATACTTCTTTTTTAAAAGTTAACATAACATACATCATTTCTTTATTTCAATAACAACTTCTCGAATACAATTTTAATGAGTCAGAATGTTGTCTTATGGATATAACATACTTTTCTAAAATTTTTCCACCATCATTTAACATTCTCTCTCAAAACTCTTATCATAAAAAATAATTTCCAGAGCAACTTCTTTCATAAATCTTGGCCTGGCAGTTCTGATTCTGTCTTCAGGCTTGATTCCCAGAAGTGGAGTTATTGTTTCAAAAGGAATGAACATTTTAAAAGCTCCAGAGAGCTTATGCCAGAATCATGTCCAGATAATAAGATACCAATTTATATTTCCACCAGTGCTCTTCATGGGATTTTTTTTTAATGGTTAATGTGACAGAAGCCAGCTATTTCATTTCTTTGATTTGGATTGATTCAGTTTCCTTCCTTCTGAATTATCTATCTTTGTGCTAATATTTTTCTCAAGGATTTATATGAACTCTTTATTAAAACTATTACCCTGTTTCATTTCTGAAAACATGTTCCTGTCTCATTGTTTACCTTTTCAGCTGATTATGATGCTTTTAGCCATTCAACCATTTACAGTTTATACAGTTAAGTCCAGGAAACATTTTCCTTATGAAAATATCTTTGAGTTTTTCACTGTTTTAAGCTTGTAAAGTCTCCCTCATCCCAATTTTTAATAAACATTCATTTTGGATAGTGTGTCTTGAATTTTCTGTTTAGTAATATTTTCCACTGATGCTGTGTTTTGCCCACTTTA
>NW_011489621.1:1200-2222 GCF_000754665.1 Bison bison bison | reverse complement strand
CTCATCTTTACTAATGTAATCTAGGGTCTAAAACTTACTCCATCCATTGGGATTTTCCTAGGCAAGAATACTGGAGTGGGTTGCCATTTCCTTCTCCAGGGGATCTTCCCAAACCAGGGATCAAACCCAGGTCTCCTGCATTGCAGGGAGACTCCATACCCTTTGAGCCATCAGGGAAGTCAATTTATTATATAAATGTTCTTTTTTAAGATTTGGCTTTGGATTTTGCATTCAATTTAGTAATCATATTTCCAACAATTATTTTCATTAAACTAAATATTTAATTGACTTTCTACTTTGCTGCCAACCTTTTTATGGTGTGGTACAATGTCAAATAAGAATTACCTGGAGTTTTTTTTATACATTCACATTCCCTGACTCTACCTCCCATGTAGATATTCTAATTGTATGCATCTAGCACAGCCTTTGCATGACCCTTCTCTGGCTTCAGCCTTATTGTACTCTGACAATTGTAGCTGAATTGCTGCAGGGGAAGTTGTGGGAGAAAGGGTGGGGGAGGAGGGAAAGGGAGGACTTTAAGAAAGGGTTTCCTGGGAGGAGGAAGAATTCCTAGTTTTCCAATAAGTCCAGATGATGCTGAAAGCTTCTGTTTACAGTTGCCACAACCACCCTTATCTCCAATCCCCAGTTAAGAACTGAAGATTGAGAAAAAGGTTTGAGAAGTGATTTTGAAGCAGGAGGGTAGGGGGCAGGGCACAACCTTTAAAAGAATGACAGAGCCCGAGAACATGACATAAACTGATTAAAACCAACTAGGTTCAAGATGGTGGATAAGTTGACTTGCAGTCGAACTTGAGCCTCAGCATAAGCTTGTTGTAACACATCAGCATGCTCAATGACATACCCACAGGCACCATGACAGTTCCAAGGCCCACCAGAAAGACAAAAAGTGAGCAGTGGCCCAATTCCTAGAAATCCCTACCCTTCCCCAAAGTAGCTGGAATACTCCTCCTACTCATTCAGTTCAGTTCAGTGACTCTTTACGACCCCATGGACTGCAG
>NW_011489621.1:523-1100 GCF_000754665.1 Bison bison bison | reverse complement strand
TTGAGAGTTGTGAGTTAAGTTTTATTTGGGGCAAAATGAGGACTGCAGCCCAGGAGGCAGCATCTCAGATAGCTCTCAGAGACTGCTCCAAAGGGGCAGTGGAGGAAAGTCAATATATAAGGTTTTGGTGAATGGAGCTCTATGCCATGAAGCACTCATTTTACAAAAGATTTTTGTGAGTCATGAGGTCACCCTGAAGGGATTTAGTGCTTCTCTAGATATGAGGAGATGCAAGGACTGAGATCATAAAATCTGTTGCTAAAAATATCCAACTATCTGAAGACCTGTCCCACCAGATTCCCTGGAGCACAGAGTGCCTCACTCCACCCTGAACTCCCTCAGGGATTGTTGAAGGTCAACAGGTATAGCAGCATGGGGTTCAGTCTCTGTAGATGCAGATGGCAAATGCCTTTGTTGTTCAGTCATTGGCAGTGCTCTTGGTAAGTGCCATTTGTGGTCATAAATCCGACCATACTTTGGGGGGCCTTTCATGACCATTTACCCCACGTTGCTAGGAAGGCTCATTCCAGTTCTGAAGAAGGTTTTGGTGATAAGACACTCGATGTGCTATTACTGG
>NW_011489621.1:0-423 GCF_000754665.1 Bison bison bison | reverse complement strand
GGAGCTTCAGCTTCAGCATCAGTCCTTCCAATGAATATTTAGGACTGATTTCCTTTAGGATGGACTGGTTGGATCTCCTTGCTGTCCAAGGGACTCTCACAGTCTTCTCCAACACCACAGTTCAAAAGCATCAATTCTTTGACACTCAGCTGCCTTTATAGTCCAACTCTCACATCCATACATGACTACTAGAAAAACCATAGCTTTGACTAGAGGGACCTTTATTGGCAAAGTAATTTCCCTGCTTTTTAATATGCTATCTAATTTGGTCATAGCTTTTCTTCCAAGGAGCAAGCATTTTTTAATTTCATGGCTGCAGTCACCATCTGCAGTGATTTTGGAGCCCAGAAAAATAAAATCTCAACTGTTTCCATGTTTCCCCATCTATTTGCCATGAAGTGATGGGACTGGATGTCATAGTCT
>NW_011489620.1:9704-10327 GCF_000754665.1 Bison bison bison | reverse complement strand
ACCAGCTTTCCTTGGCTCCTGGCCCCCTTCCTCAGTCTTCAAAGCCACAACAGCATCTGCCTGATCATTCTTTTTCCATAGTCACATCACTTTCTCTGATGCTCTTCTGCTTTCTTCCTCTTTTAAGGATTCTTGTGATCACACTGGGCTCACCAAGATCCACCAGAATAACCTCTTCGAGATCAGTTGACTAGGAACTTTAACTCCATCTGCAACCTTCCTTCTTTTGTCATGTAACCTTCCTTCTTTTGTCATGTAACCTAAAGTAGTCACAGGTTCAGGGGATTAGGACATGAACATCTTTGCCTGGGGGCAAGGAGGGGATGTTATGCTGCCAGCCACAGGGCCCTTCATGCTGCAGAGCTATTTGCAGGATCAGGCTAATGCTGGATTCTGGCTGCAGTCACATAAATGAACCTATAGAAAATTGTGTCCTTATCCAACAGTAAACAATATTTGTCACAATATATAAAACTTTGTAGAAATTTAATAAATAGCTACTACAAAGATAGGGAAAAAAAAAGTATTATAGAGCTAAATCAACATCTACCATAATAGGAAGTCCAAGTCTAGTTATTTATCATAAAAAAAGTCCAAGAAATATGGTTTCAGTAAATACCAAG
>NW_011489620.1:4504-6195 GCF_000754665.1 Bison bison bison | reverse complement strand
ACTAGTCTGCTAAATTTCAGATGGCAAAATGCTAAGCAGTGAGTTGGGTATTGTCCAGCTAGTGGTTTCTTGTCATCCTGGAGAATCTGTCAATGTGTAATGATGAGACCATCTTGTCACCACCACTTCTCTTCTCAGAGGTGACTTCACTGTGATAGAACATATTCTTAAGATGCAAGGCCTAGCAAAAAGCCTCCCACAAATCCACTGGATATCACAATGTTCTGTTTGACAAATTCTGTTGCCTGAAATAAAGTTTGAAGAAAAATACTCTGAATCATGCTACAACATGGATAAATCTTGAAAACACTAAGTGAAATAAAACAGACAAAAATAGACAATGCTATTATAATTTGCACTTATATAAATAGTCAAATTCATCAAGACAGAAAGTAGAACAGAGGTTACCAAGGGTTAGGGAGACAGGTTAATTATAGGAGTTACTGCTTAATGGTTAGAGTTTCTATTTGGAATAATGAAAAAGTTCTGGTAGTAATGATTACATGAAAGTGTGAATATATTTAATGCCAGTGAATTGTGCACTTAAAAATAGTTAAAATGGTAAATTTTACGTTTTATATATTTTACCATAATAAGAAAAAGATAACAAATTTTTAAAAATACTCTTCACTATTAAATCCAGAGCTGAGTAATATTTTTCAGATGTTTTCCTTAATTAAGTAAATATTCAGCAAAAATTCTTGTGTTCCTACTATTGCAGATACTAACAATCAGGCAAGATGCCAGGGTTGTCTGTTACAAATTAAAGGAGCCTAGAGCCCCCAACCAGGCCCAGAAGCTTCTTGCTTCTGAGATAACAGGCATATGGGCAGCAAAATTCTCACAGATAAAAAGAAATCTCCCTACAGTGTGGGCATAAACAGTCCATTCAGCAAATTATTGACACAGATGATTAATAAAGTCCCACAGCATGCGCAATGATATTTATTAACCATCAGTCCACCTAGCCAGTAGGAAAAAATATACAGGATCAGAAAAATAACACCTTGATAAAATGTTTAACCCAAATAAAATCATGAAGAAGGAATTAGACAAAGCAAGACTGTGAGATACTCTGCCTAGATACTTCAAAAATATGTCATGAAATTCAGAAAAACAAAAAACAGATGAGGGGACCATTTAAAATTAAAGGAGACTTCAGAGACATGACCACCAAATGCAATATGCAATTCTTAATTGGGAGGGGAAATATATAAAAATTTTAACATGAACTGTATATTAAGAAATACTATTGTATCACATTAAGTTTGTGGGGATTCATAAGGGTAATTGTATAGGAGAATATCCATACTCTTTGAACATATGTACAGAAGTATTAAAGAATAAAAAGACACAATGTCTTAAATAATTCAGGAATAAAAAGGGTAAATCACACACACACAAAGCAAATGTGAAATGTGAACAATCTGGTGAATAGGTGAAGAGTACTTGGGTATTTACTGTTTTTGTCTGTCAACTTTTCAACTGATATAAAATTTTTCAAAATAGAAGTTGGAGAAAGTAAAAGGACAGAATTAAAATAAAAGCAAAGGATCATTCAATTCAGTTCTAAACAATGTAAGAATAAAACACAAAATATACATAAAACATTAATAAAACTAATATATTAATAAAATAAAATATATACATTTTCAAACTATTCCACCTCAAAAAAAAAATAGGTAGCTTTA
>NW_011489620.1:0-1301 GCF_000754665.1 Bison bison bison | reverse complement strand
TTAAGAATCAGCTAATAGTTCAAACTGGTTGCCTTAAGAGAGGAAAAATGGGGAGGTAGTGAGGGAGGCAGAGGATTATTCTAATCTGTATTGAGCATTACACATGTACTTGACCCTTTGAATTATGGGCATGTACAACTTAAAAAAAAACTGAATTTAAAAGATTTATATACCAACTGTCTATTTTTTAAGATTGCAGTGTGATAAATATATACTGGAAACACCTGAGCTTTAAATATAAGTAAAGGTAATAAAAAATGTGGAAGCAAGACTAAATAAAAGGTAATTAGCCTAAAAGCCATTTGTTTCTTGTTTTGTCTTTGTTTCCTTCTATTGAGCTTTCAAGGTAAGTCATATTTGTGGGAAAAACTGATTTGATGCGGAGAGGTTCCATCTTCTACTCAGGGACTTCAAACATTACTTGGACTAAACATGAAGTAGAAGGTGGCAACCGTAAAACATGGGTTTGGAGGGGCTGAAATGGACTTCTGATAAACGACATGCAGAGTAGACTGAAATATATTATTCTATCTGTGAATATTCTAGGGAACTCTGCTTTGGTAGAGTATCCTTTTCCATCTTTTGAAACTGAGTTTTCAAAACAGCTATAAAATTAACTATCTTGATTCTTGATAACTAAATAACTTAATTCTTGGTTCTATATAAACTGAAGTAAAAAATCAGCTTAAATAAAATTATTTGTACAAATACTGGCATACACATCCAAAGGACTAAATTTAGAATATGAATAATTATTTATTTTTACCTTTTACAAGAGATAAGCAATTACTCTTAATAACACCATCAATAGAAAAAATATATAAATTTTTTAAACTGTTTAGTTAAAAACTGAAAATCCGTCCTTAATACATATGAATTCAGTCCTTCTGTACATCAGGCAGTGACACTTGTTATTACATGATCAATGGCTAGGTGCTGAAGTCAGATTTTGGTTGCTATGACCATCAATCATTTTCAAAACCTGACAGATTTCTGTTATCTTCAAAATTGTTGCTAACACGCATTCCCAGAGATTTTTCAATTTTAGGATTACATTTGATCTTCAGGGAATGATATTTTGGGCAAAATATATGCCAAACAGACATGAATGCCAGATAACATCCTGATAAACAACCTCAGAACGTTATACTTAGAGGAACATAAACAGGACTAAAATTTCAAATCAACTTGCCTCAGAAATAGGATTACGAATTATTTTTTAAGACCATTATTTTTTTCCAGTTTCTGTATTATTATGTTTTCCTAGTTTTAAAAAACATGTTATTTTTTTTAATTATTAA
>NW_011489619.1:19291-19675 GCF_000754665.1 Bison bison bison | reverse complement strand
GGAGGCCTGGCGTGCTGCGGTTCACGGGGTCTCAAAGAGTCGGACACGACTGAGTGACTGAACTGAACTGATGCAATATTGTTCTTTACAGCATAGGACTTTACTTTACCACCAGACATATCTATAACTGAGGGTCATTTCTGCTATCACCCAGCCTCTTCATTCTTTCTGGAGCTATTTCTCTACTCTCTCCCAGTAGCATGTTGGACACGTATTGACCTAGGTGGGGGTGCTCATCCCCCAGTGTCATTTTTGCCTTTCACACTGTTCATGTTGTTCTTGAGGCAAGAATACTGGAGTTGTCTGCCATTCCCTTCTCCACTGAACCACATTTTGTCAGAACTCACCACCATGACCCGTCTGTTTTGGGTGGCCCCACACGGC
>NW_011489619.1:14622-15954 GCF_000754665.1 Bison bison bison | reverse complement strand
TCCCTCTTGGAAGCCCCAAAGGCTGTAGGAAGGGTTGCCTCAGCTTGTCTGCCTTCCCAGAGCAACCTGCACAGCATTCACCCTGCAATCCTTTTAACAAAGGAAGGAGCAACCTGGGACAGCAGACCTTGGGCTGCCATTCCTCCCACAAATCGGCTATCTCAGGAAGAACAGTCGCAGATCCGTCTGAATTCCGAACAATGGCAATGGAAACAGCATTCATTGACCCTGAAGAATCTGGCTGGTGGGCCTAAGATTTCCTTTCCCCATGGAAAATGGACCCACTGGGAAGGAGGTTTCCTGTGCCTATAAAGCTCTAACATGTTAGCACAGAATGTTTTGGTCTAAATGTTGCTCTCTGAAGAATGAATATGGTTGAAGCAGGAAACACCCACTCACGTGCCTCCTGGAGGAGAAGAGGGACCCACAGGGCTCTGTCCCGCCTCTGATGCTAATTTACAGGGTCACCTTGGCTGTGTTGCTTAAGCTCTCTGTAACAGTGTTCTAATTGGTACATGGAAATGATAGCTCCTCTGCCAAACTCAGAAAGAGGTTGTGAGACTGAAATGAAATAACATATGTGAAACTACTTTGAAGAGCATAACGGTTACACAAATGTATTCTCTCTCCTCCTGTCTAGAATGCATGTGTATGGCTAATCCCATTAGGAAAGGAAGGGAGCTTCCCTGAATGTAATTACTCATTATTCTTGAACTAGCATTTGGTGCACAACATCATTACGTTCTCTTTATCATTGACAATCAGATGATCACAATTTCACATAAGCATTCACAGTCATTAAAAAAAGTTTTACTGCTCAAGGATTAAAGCAAGACCATTGCCATAGTGAGAAAACTCATTTAAATCTCTGTTTAAAGCTGCTTTAAAGTAATCATGAAAAGAAACAGGCGATCTTTATTTCACAAAAGCAGCTGTAACACCAGTCAAAGTCTCACCAGGTAGTTAATGCATAGTTTTAAGCAACTTGGGATACTCTGTCCTTTATGCAAAATTTTAGTTCAAGCCAAAGCTTTATTGAGGGTCTACTATATGCCAGACACTATGATGGTATGTGGGATCAAATGGTGATAAGAAACAACCCCTGTGCTCAGAGGGGAAAGTCTGCTAGACAGGATAGTTCTAAGGCATCATGTGATCCAAGCTAAAATGCTTGTTAAGTGACAGTGAGCATCAGAGACCTGGGAGAGGCAAGATTCACCGGGGCTCCCAATGAAGCAGGCTCTTGATTAGAGACAGACCAGGATGACGCTTTGCCTCTGGAACTGGCTCTCTGGTCGTGGGGGCGGTGGGTGCATGGAGCCATCTTACCTC
>NW_011489619.1:13480-14522 GCF_000754665.1 Bison bison bison | reverse complement strand
TGGCCACCGAGTGTGAAGAACTGACTCGATGGAAAAGATCTTGATGCTGGGAAAGATTGAAGGCAGGAGGAGAAGCAGACGACAAAGGATGAGATGGTTCGATGGCATCACTGACATGAGTTTGGGTAAGCTTTGGGAGTTGGTGATGGACAGGGAAGCCTGGCGTGCTGCAGTCGGTGGAGTTGCAAAGAGTCAGACACAAATGAGTGAATTGAAAGCATTTTAAATAACAAACTTGGCACAGTGTACCTGATTCAGAAAATCGAGTCTCATTACAAGTAGTATTAGAAGTTGAAATAAGATATTGCTTCTTATTCATTCATCCAATAACTTTTTCACCTTATCTATTGATTGTTTCTCTCTTTAATTTCATTAATTGCTCACAGTTTAGAATGAAAAGGGGGTTTTTAGGAACGATGGTGTGTTTTAGGAAATGTCAGAAATCTTGTGTTGCTGGAGTAAAGTAATTAAGGGGAAAAATGGCACGTGGTGTATTTGGAGAGGGCCTTTTGGGTCTCATAAAGAGTTTGAGTTTTATTATAGATACAAAATGACTCAAATATCTTAATGATCCAGATAACATGATGGTATGCTCACTCACCTAGAGCCAGACATCCTGGAGTGTGAAGTCAAGTGGGCCCTAGGAAGCATTACTGCAAACAAAGCTAGTGGAGGTGATGGAATTCCCTGAGCTATTTCAAGACCTGTTAAAGTGCTTCACCTTAAAGTGATGCTTTTAAAATGCTGCACTCAATATGCCAGCAAATTTGGAAAATTCAGCAGTGACCACAGGACTGGAATAGGTCAGTTTTCCTTTCAATCCCAAAGAAAGGCAAGGCCAAAGAATGTTGAAATTACCATAGCACATTGCACTCATCTCACACACTAGCAAAGTAATGCTCAAAATTCTCCAAGCTAGGCTTCAACAGTACATGAACTGTGAACTTCCAGATGTTCAAGCTGGATTCAGAAAAGGCAGAGGAACCAGAGATCAAATTGCCAACATCCGTTGGATCATAGAAAATGCAAGAGAGTTCCAGAA
>NW_011489619.1:10113-10779 GCF_000754665.1 Bison bison bison | reverse complement strand
GAGGAAGCATCTACATATATTATTGAAATTCTTCTGTAAGGAACATGTGTTGATTGATTGATTTTCCAATCATTTATATCACTTGAGAGCCATGGATATTTATTTTATACTTTGAGTTATCCAAATGCTAAACTATTTATTTTATTGTTGAAATTATTCCAGGTTTGACCGTTGGGACCTTTCTCAGGTGAGCTCCTATATTCCTTTGATTTACCCCCATCCATTTTTTTCCTTAAAAAAAAATATTTTCTTACTCTGCGGCACTGTCAGCTGCTCTATGCTCATCTTGCAGATTTCCTTTTCAGTCCTAGAATCAGCCATTTCTCCAAGAAGCCTGGTTCCTTTTATTGAAAAATAGTATTAGAAACCAAGATCTATGTACTGGATGTTCTGTTAGTAGGGTTTCATTGCTCCCAGGCCCTCTCAGCTGACATAGCTAGGAAATATATGATATATGTGTAGTAACCCACATATATACACATCAATAATTATTTATCTATCTGTATCTATAGTAAACTAAATATGACTTCATCCTGATATCTCCAACCCTATGGTTCAGTACCTGAGGGTTCACTGAAGCACATTTTAAAAAGATTGCTCTTAGACACAGATGTATAGAACAGTCTTTTGGACTCTGTGGGAGAGGGCGAGGGTGGGATGATTTGG
>NW_011489619.1:9641-10013 GCF_000754665.1 Bison bison bison | reverse complement strand
GTGGTGGATGCATGTTGATGTATGGCAAAACCAATACAATATTGTAAAGTAATTAGCCTCCAATTAAAATAAATAAATTTAAATTAAAAAAAAAAAAACCAACCATGCCAAATATCAGGGCCACACTCGCCCTCTGTGATGGCCCACACTCTGTCTGTGGAGTGTGCTTCTCTCTGAATCTGAATAAATCCACTTCTTATCTTTAAAAAAAAAATAAATAAAAAGATTGCTCTTAAAATATTTTATAAAAGAACAACAATGGAAAATAATAACTCGAGCTGCTCCAAGAGTGGAGGCAGTGGGACCAGCTTGGACTGTTGCCATTGTCTAAGCAGGAGGAGATGTAGGCTTCAATTAGGACAGTGGCAAATG
>NW_011489619.1:7995-9541 GCF_000754665.1 Bison bison bison | reverse complement strand
CCTGGCAGGGTGTGATGGTAGTTCAGATATGGAGTGAGGGTAGGGGAATTAGGGAAATCGCCTGGATTTGGGGGTCTGAGAAACTACATGCCTGAGTTGAGGAAGGCTGAGGGAAGAGCAGGTTTGCAGGGGAGAGAACAGAGATCAAAAGTTCTGCCTTTCCTTTGTGAAGTTTGAGATATCCTTTAGAATCCCAAGTGGAGATGTCAAATAAGCAGACATGCATTGGAGCATGGAGCTCAAAGCTGTGATCTGGGCTGCAGATATCAATTTGGGCATTATCAGCATTTAGACAGTAATTTAAGCCAGGGGCTGGATGGGAGAAACTAGGGAGAAAGTGAGGGTGATGACAGAGGACCAAAGAAAGGACCAGGGCTAAATCCCAAGACACCTGAGTTTAAACCAAGGAGAAGCCATCAAAGGCAATTTCACTTCTCTATTGCAGTTCAAGATTCACAGTGTTTCTCATCTGAGACATGCATTTCCTCACTGCTCAAGAGAGTCAACTGACAAGCAGGGGGATATCTATTTTTAGTATTTGTTATTTATTTATTTGGCTGTGCCAGGTCTTAGTTGCAGCATGCGGGATCTTTATAAAAAGCAGAACAGTGAGTGTGAAGACCCCAGAGGAGAAGGACCTTAGCATGGTGGAAGAACAGATTATAGTGGTCTGGGGAACATGGAAGGAGCCCTGAGTACTTGTGTTCTCTTCTTACTGGGCATACAGCCAGACTCCATCTCCCAGCCTCCTGTGCCATATATGAGGGCGTATGAATGAGTTCTGGCCAGTGGAACGTGAGCAGAGGTAAACTCCCCCCATTTCCAGGACTGGCCTATGAAACCCATGAAACCCTGCCACAGTGATTCTTTTTTTTCTTCTTTCACCTCCTTGCTGGCTGCAAAAGAACCAACAAACAATTACCAGTCCCTTGAAGACTTCAGAGGCACAAAATGGAAGGCATCTGGTCCATGAGTACATGGAGAGACGCCCAGAGTGAGAACTGGAGGGTGATCAGTTCTGCACTAGTACTTCCTACGTGAACACTGGGAACACAGTGTGGGCTGAGGGCAAAAGGAAAGAAAGGGCTGATTTTTCCTAAAACAACCTTTCCACCATCTATCCTATTCCCTACAGTCCACATTCCCCAGTGTATTCCATGAGGCCCCCTTTGACACATGTGAGTTTCTTCGTTTTGTAGGCTTGGTGATAGGGGTGGAGAAGACAGGTCCTGTGCTTCTTCTGGATCCCTCACAAGGCCTAGGAGAATGTTCAACACATTGCAGGTATTCAACACATGCTTGATTACCCACATCAAGCTCTTCTGAGACAGGGTCTCACTTGCTGCCCTTATAGGTGAAGGTGCCTATCTTGAAAGCCATTAAACCAGGTGTTGTGACGATGCGCGGGTTCCATCCCTGGGTCAGAAAGATCCCCTGCAGGAGGAAATGGCAACCCACTGCAGTATTCTTGCCAGGAAAATCCCATGGACAGAGGAGCCTGGCGGCTGCAGTCCATAAAATACAACTGAACGACTCAGCACACACA
>NW_011489619.1:4175-5876 GCF_000754665.1 Bison bison bison | reverse complement strand
AGGATAATAATACCTACCTCATAGGTATTATGGGTTTGGACAAGAGGTAAGCCTCAGTATTATGAAGATCCAAGCCATACAAATCATCCTAGCCATTCTGATAATGGTTCTCCACCTCCATCTGATCTAAGCATTGATCTTCCTGCTTTTCTGGTTGGGGTGGCAAAATGTATTGTATTTCCAATGCTAGCTTTCTCTCCAGAAAGAAGATGGAGCAAAAGGACTTAGGACAGTCTTACAGCAGCTTTATTTCTCCACCAGAGTATGGAACACATTTGTAGGTAATTATTCGTATAATTCTGGAGAAGGAAATGGCAACATTTGTATAATTAATTATGTGTTTATTATCGTCTCTCCCCCTAAATCAGACTGCAAACTCCTTGAGGGCAAGAGCCATTTTCCACCACTATATCTCTAGGCCTGGCACAGAACCTAGCCTGAGGCATGAATGTTTGTAGAGTGGATGAGTGATTGATGCTGCTGCCCTAGGGCTATAGAAAACAATTAGGATTGCATTTCCTCTCTTAATGCTGGGAAAGGCCAGAGAAGGTGCAATTCCTAGGTACAGCCAAAAGGTGGCAGAGTCAGTCTGTAAACAATCACTTCCCAGCATCCAGAGGAGAAAATGACTCTGGCTGCTGGGTAGTTGTCAGAGATTGATAGATCATCTCTTTTGCCCCCACATTGTTTAGCACAGGGCACTGCATATTGTACATGCTCAAAAATACTTGCTGAAAGGAGACAATTCTCCTTTCAGCAAGGATTTTTATTCGTTTATCTTTCTTCAATTAGAGCTGCTTTTCAAGAAATATTTATTGAGTGCCTACTATGTAGTGAAGCTATAAGGATGAGTAAGGAAGATCAAGTTTCTGCCCTCTTAGAGTTTACATCTAGCAGAGAGGAGATGAGTAAAGAGACAAATAAATACAAAGTGCTATGGGGCAGAGCTGCCTGTCCTGATCCAGGATGGTCAGGAGAGCTCTTTGGAAGTATCATGAATCTGAATTTAAAGTATCATTAATTACATTAAAGTTAATAAATAAAGTATCATTAAAGCTAAGAAGTAATTATATATTTATGCACCCATATGAGTACATATCCTTAAGAAAGAGACAATTCCTTGGTTATATAAATAGAGAGAATGTCAAACATATATAAGTTTAGGAAATTCCACCATTGGCCTTTTTCAAATTCACAACCTAAACTAAATATAACTATTTTTAACAGAAGACATTTGTTGAAAAGAAATTACAAATACAGGTCAAATCCCAAGATGCACACGGACTTCCCTGAATTCTCATCTAGCATTTCTTATATGCGTCCAGGGCTTTTCACTTCATACAGTGTTGGCTTATCTGATTCACACTACAGATCTGTGAGGTAGGAAAAGCAAACATCACGAGCTGCGTTTCGGAGGGGCTAGTGTTTTACAGGGTGAAATGGAAGTTCAGGGAAGTTACATGACTTGCTCAAATCCCACTGCTCTGAGAGGCAGAGCCGGACTATACCATGCTCCACTGACCCTCAGTCGCATGGTCTGTCTGTGTATTATAATGACGTGCTAGTGCAAAGACATAAAGTGGAAACTTCTGCAGGTACCTTACATTGGCATGAGACCTTCATTTCTGTGTCTTCTCCTTCATGTTCAGGGAGAGTTTACATAAGAAAGAACTTAGGAATCTTCTAAATTTCTCCTATGAT
>NW_011489619.1:2660-4075 GCF_000754665.1 Bison bison bison | reverse complement strand
AGAACTATATTTTCCAAGAAACTCGTCCCTAGACAGTCAAATTTATTTGCATGCAGTAGTAAATGGTAATTCTTTAAAAAAAGAATTTGGCAACATTTTTCTACATTTGCTTTACTTCTTCATGAATATCTGTATGTATTATGCTTTGCCTGAACCATGGTAAGATTGAATAGCAGCAATTAATAACCCTTTACCACCCCCAAACCTCAGCATATATCTACTAAAAATAAGGAATTTTTTCATGTAGCAACAATAAAATGATCAAATTCAAGACCTTTACCACTGATAAAATACCTAACATATATCCCAAATTATAATTTCAACAGTTCTTCCAATTAAGGCCTTTATAGCAATTAATTTTCCGATCCAGGCTCATACATTGCATTTAGTTGTCCTGTCCCTTTAACTTCCTGGAATAGTTCCTCATCCTTTCTTTATATTTCATCACATTGTCATTTTGAAGAGTACAAGTAAGCGGTATTGTAGAGTGGCTGTCAGTTGGGTTCTGTCTAATGTTTCCATATGACTGTATTCAAGTGATGCATTTTAATCAGGAAGACCACAGAAGTGATGCTGTGCCTTTCTCAGTGCATCACAGCAGGAAACACATGCTATCAGTTTGTCCCATTTTTTTGGTGGATGTTCACTTTAATTACTTCATTAAGGTGGTGTCTATCAGATTTCTCCACCATAGTTATACCTTTCTTCCCTTTATCATTAATAAGTAATCTGTAGGGAAATAACTCATTCTCTTCAACAAACTTGCACCCAATGATTTTAGCTTCTTGCCTAAATCAATTATTACCATGTTAATTGCAAAACACTGATTTCAAACTCTATTATTCCCACTACATTTATTAGTGAGCATTTGATTGTGAAGAAGCATTTTTCCCTCTCTCCTTTTTTAATGTACTGATTCATTATTTTTTGCTTTTAGTTTTCAGTATCAGTTTGGACTTGTGGATTCTACTCTATTCAATATGTTAAATCTGTTACTTTCATGATTCATTTTGGTGGTAAAATTGTCCACAATTAGGTTGTAGATGCCCTTAAAGCCAGCCCCTATATCCTTTTGACATGTCCCATGAATGTTTCATCACTGTGTTACTGTTTTGCATAATGAGATGCTCCCAGTTTCCGTAGCCTTATGGAAACCAGCCATTTCACCAAAAGGCTCTGGTTCCTTTTATTGGTGAATGGTATTTAGAAACCAAGTACTTGGCACTAATTGTGCTTATTGCTACTGGGGTGTTACTACTTTTAGGTACTTTCAGTGAACACAGTTAGGGATGACTTCATACTGATACCTCTAAATCCAACCAACGCCACAGGGCTCTTACTCTTTTTCCCGCACTGCAAAGCTGTATCTTCCTTCTGCCAACAGTGACAGCCCTAGTTCTCAACATTAATATAAT
>NW_011489619.1:0-121 GCF_000754665.1 Bison bison bison | reverse complement strand
AACTGGAATTACATCACCTCCACTGGCTTTGTTCGTAGTGATGCTTTCTAAGGCCCACTTGACTTCACATTCCAGGATGTCTGGCTCTAGGTCAGTGATCACAGCATCGTGATTATCTGGG
>NW_011489618.1:5239-5682 GCF_000754665.1 Bison bison bison | reverse complement strand
ACCAAAATCAGATTGATTATATTCTTTGCAGTCAAAGATAGAGAAGCTCTATACAGTCAGCAAGAACAAGACTGGGAGCTGACTGGCTCAGATCATGAACTCCTTATTGCCAAATTCAGACTGAAATTGAAGAAAGTGGAGAAAACCACTAGACCATTAGGTATGACCTAAATCAAATCCCTTATGACTATACAGTGGAAGTGAGAAATAGATTTAAGGGACTAGATCTGATAGACAGAGTGCCTGATGAACTATGGATGGAGGTTCACGACATTGTACAGGAGACAGGAATCAAGACCATCCCCAAGAACGAGAAATGCAAAAAAGCAAAATGGCTGTCTGAGGAGGACTTACAAATAGCTGTGAAAAGAAGGGAAGCGAAAAGCAAAGGAGAAAAGGAAAGATATACCCATTTGAATGCAGAGTTCCAAAGAATAGCAAGG
>NW_011489618.1:0-1337 GCF_000754665.1 Bison bison bison | reverse complement strand
TTAAGGACCAAATTTCAGAGGAGGAGTATGGCACAGGGGAAAACCTGAACTTGGAGTGTGAGTACCTGCATGTGAATTCTAGCTGCCCTTACTGAGCCGGCTGGCGGCATGTATAATGGTTATAAATACAGACTCTGGAGTCACACTACCTCAGCTGAAATTCCAGCTCCACTGCTTACTAGCTGTGTGACTATGGGAAAGTTAAGTTACCTCTCTGGGCTCAATTCCTTCTTCAACGAAGCAGGGATCATAATAGTACTTGGCTTGTAGGACTGAGCCAAGCATAAAGTAAATTAATATCTCTTAAGGGTCTAGAAGGCTGCCTGACACCACCTAGTAAGCACCAACCTTTGGTCACAGGCTCTCTGTGCCTCAGTGTTCTCATCTGTAAATGGAGGATTCCTACCTGGCTTATATTGTGGGGTTTTATTAGGACAAAATGACACAATGTTATTGAAAGGGAAAATGTGGTAAAACATCATATACATTTAGGTTGTGATTAAATCAGTTCAAGCTTTCATGTCCAACCATCCTCCCTTAAAGACGGGGGCTGGGCATTGAGAGGCTGAGTTAGTCTTGACTTCCAGGGAAGGAAACAAGAGCTCAGGGAAATACACCCTCCCCTCTACAAGGGTTGGACATATGGCTAGCAGCTGGGATTTATGCAAAGCATTCTTCAAATTAGTCCAAAAGCCCCACTGTTTGGTTATTGCCCCCAGTGCAACTGTAAAACCACAGCTCACAACTGCCAGCAGGTCGTTACATCCCCAGCCTGTGCTCACCCCAGCCCCCTCTCCGCTGCCTCACCATGGCCACTCCAAGTTCCCTCGCCCCAGAGCCACCTGCGTGTCCTCTGGTTAACTCAATCTGCTGTCAGAAAGGAGGAAGTAATTAAATGGGGGACATGTCAGTCCCACCACAGGCCCTGGAAAAGTCAATAAAATTTAGTCACCCGAATGGGAGCTGATTTTTAACCACTCTACTATAAACCATGACACGCACAAAAGATGTCAGCTTCAGGCCACATAGTAACCAAGCCCAGAAACTCGGGTGCTCAGCACGGTTTTCCTTCTGTGGAAAGAAAATGAAGTACTATTTACTCCAGTGAAATGTGATGTGAAAAAATGAGGGGAAAACATCTTGTTTCCCCCATAATTCTATACCCTGGAGCAATGAATGGGAGGGACACTGCAGTGGTGGAGGGCAGACAAATGGAAAACAAGACAGGATAAAATATTATTACCAGACAGGTAACCACGTTGGGCTCTGGGAGACTGTGCATGAGAAAGCCGGCTAGCAGACAGCAGATGAATTCACAAGTTTGTTGCTTGCTTCCC
>NW_011489617.1:34393-34900 GCF_000754665.1 Bison bison bison | reverse complement strand
AGATGGAGAAACTCTATACAGTCAGCAAAACCAAGACCGGGAGCTGACTATGGCTCAGATCATGAACTCCTTACTGCCAAATTCAGATTTAAATTGAAGAAAGTAGGGAAAACCACTAGACCATTCAGGTATGACCTAAGTCAAATCTCTTACAATTATACAGTGGAAGTGACAAATAGATTCAAGGGATTAGATCTGATAGACAGAGTGCCTGAAGAACTGTGGACAGACATTCGTGATATTGTACAGGAGGCAGTAATCAAGACCATCCCCAAGAACTAGAAATGCAAAAAGGCAAAGCAGTTGTCTGAGGAGGCCTTAAAAATAGCTGTGAAAAGAAGAGAAGCTAAAGGCAAAGGAGAAAAGGAAAGATATACCCATTTAAATACAGAGTTCCAAAGAAAAGCAAGGAGAGATAAGAAAACCTTCCTTAGTGACCAATGCAAAGAAATAGAGGAAAACAATAATATGGGAAAGACTAGAGATCTCTTCAAGAAAATTAGAGAT
>NW_011489617.1:31055-31362 GCF_000754665.1 Bison bison bison | reverse complement strand
CAGCCATGAAATTAAAAGACACTTGGTCCTTGGAAGAAAAGCTATGACAAACCTAGACAGCATATTAAACTCCAGTACTTGGCCACCTGATATGAAGAACTGACTCATTGGAAAAGACCCTGATGCTAGGAAAGATTGAAGGCAGGAGAAGAAGGGGATGACAGAGGATGAGATAGTTGGATGGCATCACTGACTCAATGGACAGGAGTTTGAGCAAGCTCCAGGAGTTGGTGATGGGCAGGGAAGCCTGGTGTGCTGCAGTCCATGGGATTGCAAAGAGTTGGACATGACTGAGCAACTGAACTGA
>NW_011489617.1:29551-30798 GCF_000754665.1 Bison bison bison | reverse complement strand
AAAAAAAAAAAAAAAAAGAGGGGATGGGGGGAGAGGGGAAAAGAAAAGGAAAGAAAGGTAAAGGAGTCAAGAATCAAGGCAAAGGAGGGACTTCCCTATTGGTCCAGTGGCTAAGACTCCATGCTTCCAGTGTAGGGGGCCCAGGTTCAATCTCTGGTCAGGGAACTAGATACCACATTCCACAACTGAAAGATCTTGCATGCTGCCACTAAGATCTGGTACACCAAATAAATATATATATATATATAAAAGAACCATGGCAGGGGAAACAGGTCTATCTAAATCCTTTCTATAGAAGCCATATAATTTCTGAAAAATTTCAGTAGAAACATCAACTAAAGAAACTAGTTATCCTAAAACCTGATGAAAATTTGAAAGTAGTGACCATGAGTCTGACTTTAAAACTTTATAATATAAAACACATGTATTTGGTCACTTTATTATATTTTTCTTTTTCTATTCGATTTGTTGCTTTGTATTTCTATTTGGATTTAGGTTTGCATTTCTGGTTCCCAGGTTGTACTAGTGGTAAAGAACCCACCGGCCAATGCAGGAGATGTAGGAGATGTGGGTTCGATCCCTGGGTTGGGAAGATCCCTTGGAGGAGGGCATGGCCACCCACTCCAGTATTTTTGCCTGGAGAATCTCATGGACAGAGGAGCCTGGTGGTCTATAGTCCATAGGGTCACAAAGAGTCAGACATGACTAAAGTGAGTTAGAACATTTTGCATTTTCTGAACTTGTCATATGACAATGAAAATTGGGGTTATTTTTATTACTTTCAGATTCCTAATCATTTTAGTCTGTGATTTATCCTGAGAGTTAACTATATCTGTTGACCAAGTCTACTTTAATTCAACTTCCCTGTAAGATTGTGTTGAGAAATAATCTGATGACAAAACCTCATCTAAATGCTGAAAATATATTTAGATACTATCAATCTTGAGATTTCAGCATTATTAAATTTTCTTTAGAAGGGAACCAGAATCTCCACAGCATAGTGAGATTTGCTGTCTTTACTGCACTCAGCAAACCATCAGTTCAGTTCAGTCGCTCAGTCATGTCTGACTCTTTGGAACCCCATGAACTGCAGCACGCCAGGGTCCCTGTCCATCACCAACTCCCAGAGTCCACCCAACATGTCTATTGATTCAGTGATGCCATCCAACCATCTCATGCTCTGTCGTCCCCTTCTCCTCCTGCCCTCAATCTTTCCCAGCATCAGAGTCTTTTCAAATGAGTCAGCT
>NW_011489617.1:26262-26694 GCF_000754665.1 Bison bison bison | reverse complement strand
AGCATTATAGTCTGAGAACACCAAGAGTAAAGTTAAAAAAAATAAAATATGGTTTAATAATCTTTCTCTCTTGTGCATTTTGCAATAGAGCGTTGACTAGTTTATTTATTGTCAATATTACTCTAAAATATAAAATAGTTAAGATTCATAAAATATTGCCTCCTACTTAGGCTTTCAAGCCCCAATAGTTTTATCAACCCTGATAGTTTCCAAAAATTGTGCTTCATTCTTCTATTCGATTTTTCTAACCTTTAAAATGGTATTCCAGGGATACTAAAAGCCATAGAAACAGAGCACAATTGATTATATGAATGATTTTTTAGCTTCAATGTCCAAAACTTGAAGAATGGAGGAAATTCTGATGTCTTCATCAAAACTTAGTAACAAACTTTTTCTATCTAACTTAGTCTAAAACTGTCCTAACACTTAGAA
>NW_011489617.1:24680-26162 GCF_000754665.1 Bison bison bison | reverse complement strand
GGACTTAGCTATGAAATAAGGAATGTTTTTACTGTAGCTTTACTTGTACATTTCAGATTAGTATTAAATTTAATTCCCAGCCTTTTTGTTTTATTCCTTCACTATCTCACTTGAAAAGTAAAATATATATATATATGTGTATGTATGTATGTAAAGGGGATTTCAAACATAAATAACACCTCCTAGTAAGTGCAATTATTTTCAGGAACACACATCAGAAGCGATACTTCTTTAACTTAGACTGGCTACATCATTTTGCTTCTATATTTCCACTTGAAAAATTTAAACAAGTGCTAGCATGGGAGATTCTAGGCTAAAAGAACTTAAATTTTTATTTTTTAAGACTGTTTAAAGAAGTTAAGAGTAAGAATCTACATGACTTTGGCATATAAATATGGCTCAAAAGCCTGTAATTTCTTTGGCTTCCCTGGTACTAAGCACATAATCAAGTAGGTGACAGGAGGATACCTGTGTCACCATTTTAAGGACACTCTGCTTTAAATTAGTAAAATATTTTTATGTACTTAGCATCATAGATTTTATTAAAATATTTTGTTTCTTTTATTGATTTTATTTTTATTTTGGCTGTGCTGTGTCTTTGTTGCTGTGCGTGGGCTTTCTCTAGCTGCGGAGGCAGGTGTTACTCTCTGGTTGTTGTTCTTAGACTTCTCATTGTGGTGGCTTCTCTTGTTGCAGAGCAAGGCTCTAAGGCATGGTGGCCTCTGTAGTTGCAGTACGCAGGCTCAGTAGTTGTGGCTCACGGGCTCTAGAGAATGGGCTCAGCAGTTGTGGCACATGGGCTTAGTTGCCCCATGGCATGTGGGATCTTCCAGAGTGAAAATCGAACCTATGTCTCCTGGCAAAATCTTAACCAATGGACCAGCAGAAAAGTCCACATTTTGAGTTTCTTCTACATGTGATGTAATAGCCAAATTAATATGGGCACAATTCATTAAGCTAAAATATGTACTTTGAAAGTATATTTGTTTAGTTTGGGGAAAGAAACTTTTTAAAGAATTTACTCTTTCACTGATTTATCTGAGGCCTATTCATCTTGTCTGGAAAGCAGACGGAGATGGGATTGGGTGAGCCATAAAATTATTCAACTCATACTCTCCAAAATGCCTGAAAAATGGGCAGGAATGCGTGACACAGGTCCCAAGAACAACTTCCTTCATGGGCAACTTGTTTTATGTCTGATATAGGTGAGGAAGAAAATAATTCACTCCTTCCCTGGTTTGTTGGAGAAGGCAATGGCAGCCCACTCCAGTACTCTCGCCTGGAAAATCCCATGGACGGAGAAGCCTGGTAGGCTGCAGTCCATGGGATCACTAAGAGTCAGACACGACTGGGTGATTTTACTTTCACTTTTCACTTTCATGCATTGGAGAAGGAAATGGCAACCCACTCCAGTGTTCTTGCCTGGAGAATCCCAGGGACGGGGGAGCCTGGTGGGCTGCTGTCTATGGGGTCACACAGAGT
>NW_011489617.1:21263-22891 GCF_000754665.1 Bison bison bison | reverse complement strand
TTTCCTTCTAATTTTCTGAGAAGGCTCACTGGGTGAGCGCAGTACAAAATTTGCATGAGTATATGGTCTTCATGCTGTGCTTGACTTCATTACTATCAAGTTACTGTAGTTATTTTAGACTAACATTTCCATTGATAATTTTTGTATGGAGGACTCCAGTTGACTTTAGCATGCCTGAAGCCTCATGGTATGGTTTATTGTCAGCTCTCTGGTGTACTGGTCTTACAGTATGGGAGTAACAGGGAATTCATAAGGAATATTAAACTTGGTGACGTAGATCATGGCTACAAAACATTAACAATACAGTTGGAAAGATAAAACTTACACATGTGAAAACAACAATTCATGAACCATTACATAAAAAAAAAAATGTATGGTTTAACTCCACAGGAAGGGAAGTCATTAAAGAGGTTGAAGGAGAGAGAGATTCAATGAAAGGATTGGTGGTCTATGAAGAGAGAATGAATGGCTGGTAGGATTCAGTCTGAAGTGGGTGAGGTGGGATATCCGTGTGCTCAGTTGTGTCGGACTCTTTGCAAGTCCATGAGCTGTAGCCCTCCAGACTCCTCTGTCTGTGGAATTTTTCAGGCAAGAATACTGGAGTGGGTTGCCATATTCTTCCGCTAGGGTATCTTCTTGACCCAGGGATCGAACCTGTTTCCTGCACTGGCAGGAAGATTCTTTACCACTGAGCCACCTAGAAAGCCCACACAGAGGAAGCAGAAAGATGTAATTTTACATAGATAGGAATAGGCAAATTGTTGCTGTGTTAAAAACACAAGAATTTAGATTTGATGTGAGAAGGCACAGGGGACCCTAGTAAACTTGAACTCTTACAGTGTGACTTTTACTGAGTTTACAAAGCTGTTTTCACCCTCAGTTTCCTCATACACAAGATTAAGACAGGGTTATGTAAAGACTTGAGGCCAGTGAGAAACATAGAAAATACTACTACTACCACCACCATCAACAGTAATAAGGAATGATGACTATTTTTAGTATTTTATGGTTGTTGATTTAAGCAAATTGAGATCACCATAGTTTTGTGACTGCCCCTCCCCCTCCTTTCCTTCAAGGGGTGGAAACTACTTCCTCTCTCTTTAAATCTAGGCAGGTTCTGTGATTGCTTTGACCAATAGAATATAGTAGAAATTATGGTGTGCCAAATTACAGATCTAGGCCATCTTCCACTCTTGTTTATTGGAATGTATCCTCTTGGTACATTTCTTCTTCACTATGATTTGAAAAACCTGAGCCATGTGGAGAGGCCACTTGTAGATACTGCAGTTCACAGAATCAGCTATACTCCCAACTGACAGCTATCAATAACTGCCAGTCATATTAAGTGAGCCAGCAAGCCTTGAGGCTTCGGGGTATTAATGTTTCAGTCCCAGCCACTGTCCATCAGTTTGCCTCATATGAGACCAATTAAATCACAGAATATTGATGAAAAATAATGCATTTGTTTTGAGATCAGTGTTTAAACAAGTTTTGAGATGGTGTGTTATACAGCAGTTGATGACTGGAACATTGGTTCTTTTTCTTAAAACATGATAATATAAGGGGTATTTGTTTATTGTGTCATCTATGAAGAAAAGGATTCCAGTTGTGGAGGAGATGAAGGCCTT
>NW_011489617.1:20094-21163 GCF_000754665.1 Bison bison bison | reverse complement strand
ATCATTCATTCATTCACTCAATAAATATTTATTGAGCAATAGCATCCAGAACACCAGGTTTGTGAAAGCTATTTATCATTTGGCTATGGAACTACAGAAATAATATCATGATACAATGTTGTAAACTTCAAAATTTTGTATTTTCCTGCTGCCTCAATATCCCCACAAACAGGCTGTGAGCACCCCACCCGGATAACCAAGTGCATCAGTGTGATAAGTCTGGTTCTTGCCACAAGTTTCTCTTCTTGCTGTTCCCTGCCTGTGACCAAAACTCATGAAAACTCAACAACAAAATCCCTTCGCATGTTCTGCTTGTGTACTCCACCCTGATCTTCAGTAAAGGCACTTATCCACTGGTTCTCAATCTCCCTTGGCTTTTCCGGTTTCCAGGGGAACAGGAGGAGCCTGTTCCCTTGGAGCTCCTCCCATCTGGCACCCTGTATGGTGTGCTATGCTATTATCTAAGACTTGGGAGTATAATACATTTTAAATTTCATATGCCTCTCCAAATGTAATTTCTGCAGTCATATTGGAGTGATCCTTAAAGACCCTGCAAGGGTAACTTATTCCCCCATTTACAACATGAATATCCATGTTCAAAACACTAAAATTTCTCAGTACTGGCCAGGATACTAGCTAAACCAGACGGTTTACTATACATGTAAGACAGATTGGAAATTCAACACTCCAAGACATCCACATCTCCTACAAAAGAAAAAAAAGCAAGCAAAAAAATAACACATATACAAACACATACATACTTACACAGTGGAATCAGGGGTAAGTGACATGATAATTTAAATGGGTCTTTGATCGGAGTATCTAGATTCAATACAGGTATAACCAATAGGCAAGTGCAATCTCAAGTAAGTCACTCATTAAAATGGAGATAGTGAAACAAATTACAACACATGATGTTAATAAGTATTATTGAAGTAAATCTGTATAAATAATAGTCTACCCCCTTCTCCCATTGGTTAATTTCCTACTAATTTTAAATGCTGTTTCAGCCTCCAGATTTCCAAGAATGTAACTCATGTGTTTCAGCATAATGCATTCCATGACTTTT
>NW_011489617.1:19211-19994 GCF_000754665.1 Bison bison bison | reverse complement strand
TTTTCTTTTTTTTAAATCACAGTGTTTCCTCTTTATTTTCATTTCTCATAAGGAAAGATTTTTATAGGAAAATATATTTCTACTAGTAGAGATGTTAATATAACTGCTTTGTCCTTGTCTTAGATTTTATTTCTCTTGGCCATGATACTTTTTCTTATATAAGTTTCAGGTATAAAATATTCAATATCCATACACATTACAAAGTGATCATTCGCACAAGCCTAGTTACTATCACCATATAGTTGGCTCTATCCATTTTGTCAACACTCCAAATCCCTTCCCTTCTGATAACCACTAATCTATTCTCCATATCTATGAGCTTGTTTTTGTTCTATTTTGTTTGTTTGTATCATTTTTTTCAGATTCTAAATATGATGAAATCATATGGTATTTGGTTTTATCCATCTAACTTATTTCACTTAGCATAATACCTTCCATGTAGTTGCAAAAGGCAGGATTTCATTATTTGTTTATGGCTGAATAGTGTTCCATTGTATACAGATACGTATTCAACATATATATGTATTTAACTTTGTCCATTCAATATTGCAATAAACATCAGATCAGATCAGATCAGTCGCTCAGTCGTGTCTGACTCTTTGCGACCTCATGAAGTGCAGCACGCCAGGCCTCCCTGTCCATCACCAACTCCCGGAGTTCACTCAGACTCACGTCCATCAACTCGGTGATGCCATCCAGCCATCTCATCCTCTGTTGTCCCCTTCTCCTCCTGCCCCCAATCCCTCCCAGCATCAGAGTCTTTTCCAATGAGTCAACTCTTTG
>NW_011489617.1:17573-18878 GCF_000754665.1 Bison bison bison | reverse complement strand
CCATACATGACCACAGGAAAAACCATAGCCTTGACTAGACGAACCTTTGTTGGCAAAGTAATGTCTCTGCTTTTGAATATGCTATCTAGGTTGGTCATAATAGCGATACATATATCTTTTTGAATCAATGTTTTCATGTTCTTCAGATACATACCCAGAAGTGAAATAGTTGGCTCATATGGCAAGTCTATTCTTAATTTTTTGAGGAATCTCGATACTGTTGTCTGTAGTGGTTGCCCCAGTGTATACTCCCACTGACAGTGCATGAGGGTTTCTTTTCTCTGTATCTTCATCATTTTTATTTCTTGCCTTTTTGGTAATAGCCATTCTCACAGGTGTGAAGTGATATATCACTGTGGTTTAGATTTGCTTTTCCCTAATAATTAATTATGTTGAACATCTTTTCATGTGCCTTTTGACCATTTCTATGTCTTCTTTGGAAAAATATTCAGATCCTCTGTTCATTTAAAATTTTTTTAAATTGAAGTATAGTTGACTTACAATATTATATTAGTTTCCAGTATGCATTCATGCTCAGTCACTCAGTCATCTCTGACTCTTTGCAACCCTATGGACTGTAGCCCACTAGGCTCCTCTCTCCATGGCATTTTCCCAGCAAGAATACAAGAGTGGTTTGCCATGCCCTCCTCCAGGGGATCTTCTTGACTCAGGGATAGAACCTGTTGACTCCAGCATCTCCTGAATTGTAGGCAGATTCTTTACCACTGAGACAGTGGATAAGCCCCAGTTTCAAGTATACAGCATAGTAATTCAGTATTTTTATAGATTATATTCCATAAAAAGTTATAAAATATCGACTATTTTCCCTGAACTGTACATTATATCCTTGTGACATTTTATTCCTAGAAGCTGGTAACTCTTAATCCCCTTCACCTATTTTGCCCTTCCCCAACCCTCTCCCCCAGTTTGCTCTTGATATTTGAGTCTGTTTCTGCTTTGTTGTATTTGCTCATTTAGTTCAGTTTTTAGATTTCATATATAATGAAGACATACAGTATTTGTCTTTCTCTGTCTGACTCATTTCCTTAAGTAAGTTACTCATTAAAATGGAGATAGTGAAACAAATTACAACACATGGTGTTAATAAGTATTATTGAAGTAAATCTGTAAATAGCAAGATTTCATTCTTTTTAGTAGCTGAGTAATATTTCATTTCATGTATATGTATGTGTGTTACATCACTTCAGTTGTGTCCGACTCTTTGAACCCCCATAAACTGTAGCCCATCCACAGGGCTCCTCTGTCCATGGGATACTCTGGGCAACAATACTGGAGTAGGTTGCC
>NW_011489617.1:17029-17473 GCF_000754665.1 Bison bison bison | reverse complement strand
TAGGTACCACATAATCTTTATCCATTCATCTGTGTTTTTTTTAATTTTTGTTTTTAAGTTGTATGATTTCTTTATATATTTTGGATATTAACCTTTTATTACCTATATTGTTTGCAAATATCTTCTCCCATGCAGTAGGCTGCGTTTTTGTTTTGATTATGGTTTTCTACACTGTACAGAAGCTTTTTAGTTTGATGTATTCCCATTTGTTTATTTACTCTTCTGTTTCCCTTGCCTTTGATGTCAGATTCACAAAAACATCATTAAGACCAATGAGAGGTTACTACCTGTGTTTTAAGGATTTTATGGTTTCAGGTTTTATATTCAAGTCTTTAAAATTCATTTTGAGTTAATTCTTTGTATGATATAAGATAGTGATGTAGTTTCATTCTTTTGCACATTGACTGTCCAGTTTTCTGAACACCATTTATTGAAGAGACTATC
>NW_011489617.1:14559-16922 GCF_000754665.1 Bison bison bison | reverse complement strand
TAACTTTGTAGTACAGTTTGAAATCAGGGAGTGTGATGCCCCCAGGTTTTTTATTCTTTCTGAAGATTGTCTTGGTGCTTTGGGATCTTTTTTGTGGTTCCAAAATATTTTAGAATAATTTGTCTATTTCTGGAAATACACCATTGAAATTTTTGTTGGGATTGCATTGAATCTGTAGATTCTTGGCCATGACTCTTTGATCTTTTATTAGCCTCAACAATTCTTATCACAATCTTACTACCTTGTTTTTTCTTCTTTTATTCTAGCATCTCTCTTGCTTTTATGTTCAGTTTCCTCACATTTTCTGAAGAGGAAATTCTTGCTTTTAGGTAAAATTTCTTCTCATAAATAGCTGATTAGACTGATCAATACTTGCATTGACTTCTAGAAGAGGTAATAGTATGAAGTATTTACATTTTAAAAAGTACAATATAAACACATGAATGACTTTTAGGAAATTTAATTTATATCCATGAAAGCACTTGGAAATCTTAATCACCATGAGGTCAGTCCTATATATATCAATTTCCAGCTTTTGGAGGAGGGATAATTTAAAATATTTCCTTATCTTTTTTTCCACATTATCAAAGCGCTAAACAGATGGTACTTCTAGAGTCATACTCAACACATTGCCAAATACTTCTCTCTCAAATACTAAACACTCCTCAGTTTAGTTTAATATTGAACAATACAAAAACATTCAAGAAAACAGAATTGTGATAGCATAAAGAAAATTCTGCTTCAAAGAAAAGCAAATGTAGCAATTCAGTTCAGTTCAGTCACTAAGTTGTGTCTGACTCTTTGCGACCCCGTGGACTGCAGCACTCTAGGCCTCCCTGTCCATCACAAACTCCCAGAGTTTACTCAAACTCATGTCCATTGAGCCGGTGATGCCATGGAACCATCTCATCCTCTGTCACCCTCTTCTCCTGCCTTCAATCTTTCCGAACATCAGGGTCTTTTCCGAGGAGTCAGTTCTTTGCATCAGGTGGCCAAAGTATTGGAGTTTCAGCTTCAGCATCAGTATCAGTCCTTCCAATGAATATTCAGACTGATTTCCTTTAGGATGGACTTGTTGGATCTCCTTGCTGGCCAAGGGACTCTCAAGCGTCTTCTCCAACACCACAGTTCAAAAGCATCAAATCTTTGGCACTCAGCTTTCTTTATAGTCCAACTCTCACATCCATACATGACTACTGGGAAAACCATAGCGGTGACAAGATGGACTTTTTTTGGCAAAGTAATGTGTCTGCTTTTTAATATGCTGTCTAAGTTGGTCATTAGCCGATTTAAAAGTTCACTGTGAGCGCACTGCTATTTAGAACTGCAACACTAGGTGGCATGGTAAGTTCAGATTAATAGAGAATAACAAGGCTGGGAGATGCAAATTGTTTTCTTAATGCTTCAAGCTAGATAAGCATTATTAAAACAATAGAATACTACAGTACTCCATTTCAAACACTTACTTCTCTTTGTCATTATTGCATAAAGAGTATGAGAAAGCAGCATCCACAGTGTATACATTTACCTAATAGTCGAAGTTCCAAGATGAGTTTTTCACTGACCATCAGACCAGAAGCAATGATAGTAATAGACCTCACATCTAATATAAGCCTACAAAATGTTATGGTTTGAATTTAAAACAGAATGTCCTCATATATTATTTTATCTGATGCTCACAAAAAATCCGTATTACAGAAGAGAAGAAGAGAGAAGTAACACTTACAGATGTTAGGTGGTTTGCCCATTATTACATAGACGGTAAAGTGATACTATATAAATAAAACAAGGTCTTCTGTCTAATGGAGAAATGGCTCCCAAAATAAAATGTTCCATATTTACCATAGGGAACACTAATAATGGATCTAGATTTTAATTAAAAAGCAGGTCGGAGTCAACTGTTTGCTAGGGAGAGTAAGCTGAGTCTGAATAAAAATGCTGTAAAAAACAAAGTTTCTTACCTCTTTAAAATTTTTTTCCCACTGATTTGTAGCTGTATCAAGACAAAGTCATGGATAGTGGAGGAGGGAAACGTAGACCTGGGGCCCAGACTAACTTGGAAACAAAATTAGCAGAAGGGAGTAAAGAGGTTAGAGTCTTAAAACATTAGGGTAACATTAGCAAGTAGTTAGAAATGAGTGTGGCATCATCAGTGAGGTTAGGCTCCAGAAGCAGAGATCCAATAATCAGTTATCAGGCCCTGAGAGACGACATAAAAGTAAAAGAAGAAGACCCAAGTCCCCAGGGTGTGCAGCCAAGAGAAACCAGGCAAATACTTAGAAATGAAGCAATAAAATATAGGCTCAGTTACTGTAATGAAGTAAAAGCAAGGGCCTGGCCACAGAAACGAGGCAATTACCCAC
>NW_011489617.1:13465-14459 GCF_000754665.1 Bison bison bison | reverse complement strand
TACCCACTACTGCAACAGGGAATAATACCTCAAAAGTTTTATCAGCAAGGCTGGCTGCAGGCTGAATCTCTAGAAACAGGCCTGGAATTTGTAATAGTGTCGCATGTGCCACATGGTGCCTTCTGATATATAGGAAGACAATGAGCCCACAGGTGAAGCATAAAGGTTCATTTATCATGCAAATTAGATCAGCTTTGATAATAAATGGAAAATTGGTTTTATTATACTAATGGACCAAATATCATTCTATACAAATTGATTTTAAAAAGATAAATTTGAATCAACATTATATAATTATGTACATAATTATTCAAAAAGCATAAGCATAATAGTTGTTATTTGTAATATTTATATACTTTACCTCTAATATTTTTTATTGACTTTGTCTGAAAAACGTTTTTGTTCAATATAATATTGTTAATTTAAAAATCTTCATAAAATTGCTTTCAGTCTTTGGAGGTGAATTTATTTTATGGTTAATAAATTCAATTTTTTTATACCTTCATTGATTCTCCTCTGTTAAATATGCTATTTTTTATGGAGGGGTGAATTATCTGGTACGTTCAGAGCAAATTCTGCAAAATAGGAGATAATATCAATTATCTTTTTAATTAAAGTGTAAATACATCAACCTAAATCTTTATTTTACGCTTATTTTTACAAATGGACTTGTCAAATAATTCCTCTATTTATTGATCTTTGGAATGCTTCAACAAATTTAGATGCTTAAAAACCTTAGGTCTTCTCAATTTCATTTCACTCAATACAAATTATAAATTTCTCCAATTGAAAATAGGCCCTCCATCAAAAGATCCTTCTAATAAGTCAAGATATTCAAAAGAAGAATCATAGAATTTTAAAATTAAATCTTCTACACTCTTGAGTTCTCATCATTTAATATTTTTTAATTCTTCATTCACTTATCCAGAAATGAATTTTAATGTTTTCTGCTTTTTAAGTCTACTTTCCTGTGATTGGTACTCAATAAAATCTT
>NW_011489617.1:12427-13186 GCF_000754665.1 Bison bison bison | reverse complement strand
AACCACAAACATTTTAAAGAATTTTTGCATTCCCTATATTTCTTAATTTAAAGCCAACATTTTTTTTACTATAATACTGTGCTCCATAAAGTTTATACTCCCCCAAATAATTCTCTTTTCAATATTAAACTTTAAAGTCAAATTTATAAGAGCATTCATAACAATGCTGGATATATCACCCTTGACAGATTGAACTTCTAAAGGTTTTATTTTCATTTGATAAATTGGATGACAAGATTGAACCATTATTGACTATAACTTCGTGTAATTTTTTTGAAGTATCTGAAGATAACCATATAGACTTGGCATCTTCAACTTAAACACCTGAATTTGTTTTGCTAATGAAACCAACACATTAACAGTGATTTTTGTATGTATATAATAAACATTAAAATTGAAAATCAGTGAATTAATCTAGATAAGCAATTAAGATCCCCTGGAGAAGGGCACGGCAACCCACTCCAGTATTCCTGCCTGGAGAATCCCTTGGATAAGAGGAACCTGGCAGGCTGCAGTCCATGGGGTCGCAAAGAGTCGGACACAAGTGAAGCGGCTTAGCACAGCACAGCACAAGAAACATTAAAATTGAAAATCAGTGAAATTAATTTAGATCAGCAATTATTTAATCTAAATAAAAAGTTATTTTTCATGCTATTTTCATGCACTCAGTGATATCATCTATATGGGTACTGAGCATCTACAAACATTTTGTGGTACTTAGCTATATACAAAATATACTCTCTTTAAAAATGGAAATTC
>NW_011489617.1:10250-12290 GCF_000754665.1 Bison bison bison | reverse complement strand
TTTGTTTGTTTCCTTTTCTTTTTAGTCACATTACTGTTTTCTAAAGGGCTTATTGCAAAAAAGCAAAAAAAGAGAGACAGCATTGCCAAACAAATATAAATGAATAGTTGTATGTTTACTTCATAAAATAAATGACAAAAACCATTATAGTAAAAGCATTCAAACTACTGTTATATGTTCCATAGTAAAAATTGCTTAATCTCGCATAAACTTACCCTATAATTTTCCAAGTTTTCCACTGAACTGTCAAATGGCTACCTGGTTGTCAGAACCCAAATGGCAGGCAGAGCAGCAGTGCTAAATGCTCCTCCCACCACAATTGTAGATGGGAAGCAGTAACCTGTTACTACTCAGTTTAGTCTGAGTTCCCTTCAGGTTGTCAGTGGGAACCCTTCATGCTGTCCTTAAATGGAAGGTGTTAGTTATGCTAAAACAAGGAAGGGTTGATGAAAGAGAAGTAGGTTCTTGATAGTTTTTTTTTTTTTTTTCAGATTTAACCACACATGGATGTGAAGACTACTTGAACTGCACATGTGCATCACATGGTAATAGATGAAACCGTGGCAGAAGGTGGCAGTGCAATGGGGGGTCCGCTAAACACATACTGGACTGTATCAGCTCAGTTCAGTCGCTCAGTCGTGTCTGACTCTTTGTGACCCCATAGACTGCAGTGCGCTAGGATGCCCTATCCATCACCAACTCCCAGAACCTGCTCAAACTCATGTCCATCATGTCAGTGATGCCATCCAACCATCTCATCCTCTGTCGTCCCCTTCTCCTCCTGCCCTCAATCTTTCCCACCATCAGGGTCTTTTCAAATGAGCCAGCTCTTTGCACAGGTGGCCAAAGTACTGGAGTTTCAGCTTCATCAATCCTTCCAATGAATATTCAGGACTGATTTCCTTTAGCGTGGACTGGTTGGATCTCCTTTCAGTCCAAGGGACTCTCAAGAGTCTTCTCCAACACCATAGTCCAAAGGAATCATTCTTCAGCACTCAGCTTTCTTTATGGTCCAACTCTCACATCCATATATGACTATGGGAAAAACCATAGCTTTGTCTAGATGGACCTTTGTTGGCAAAGTAATGTGTCTGCTTTTTAATATGCTGTCTAGGTTGGTCATAGCTTTTCTTCCAAGGAGCAACTGTCTTTTAATTTCAGGGCTGCAGTCAACATCTGCAGTGATTTTGGGGCCCAAGAAAATAAGGTCTCTCACTGTTTCCATTGTTTCTCCATCTATTTGCCATGAAGTGATGGGACCGGATGCCATGATCTTAGTTTTATGAATGTTGTAAGTTTTAAGTCAACTTTTTCACTCTCCTCTTTCACTTTCATCAAGAGGCTCTTTAGTTCTTCTTAGTTTTCTGCCATAAGGGTGGTATCTG
This sequence comes from Bison bison bison, assembly GCF_000754665.1. Lineage (NCBI taxonomy): Eukaryota > Metazoa > Chordata > Mammalia > Artiodactyla > Bovidae > Bison > Bison bison. The sequence continues at coordinate 10,905 of NW_011489617.1, read as the reverse complement.
CATATCTGAGGTTATTAATATTTCTCCCAGCAATCTTGATTCCAGCTTGGGCTTTATCGAGGCCAGCATTTCACATGATGTATTCTGCACAGAAGTTGAATAAGCAGAGTGGGAATATACAGCCTTGACCTGCTGCTGCTGCTAAGTTGCTTCAGTCGTGTCCGATTCTGTGAGATCCCATAGACGGCAGCCCACCAGGCTCCCCCGTCCCTGGGATTCTCCAGGCAAGAACACTGGAGTGGGTTGCCATTTCCTTCTCCAATGCATGAAAGTGAAAAGTGAAGTCACTCAGTCCTGTCCAACTCTTAGTGACCCCAAGACTGCAGCCTACCAGGCTCCTTCGTCCATGGGATTTTCCAGGCAAGAGTACTGGAGTGGGTTGCTATTGCCTTGTCCGCAGCCTTGACCTACTCTTTCCCAATTTGGAACCAGTCTGTTGTTCCATGTCTGGGTTCTAACTGTTGCTTCTTGACCTGCATACAGATTTCTCAGGAGGCAGGTAATGTGGTCTGGTATAGCCATATCTTTAAGAATTTTCCACAATGTGTTGTGATCCACACAGTCAAAGGCTTTGGCATAGTCAATAAGCAGAAGTAGATGTTTTTCTGGAACTCTCTTGCTTTTTCAACATCCAGTGGATGTTGGCAATTTGATC
>NW_011489617.1:7045-10150 GCF_000754665.1 Bison bison bison | reverse complement strand
TTTGAACATCTGGATATTCTTAGTTCACATACTTTTTAAGCCTGGACTGTAGAATTTTGACCATTGCTTTGCTAGCATGAAAGATGATTTTAAGTATAACTATTAACAAAATACTCTGGTGCAAAGTGGAAAAAAAATAGAAGTGTTTAAAAAATTTGGGGGACTTTAAAAAATAACACAAAATCCAACCAGAAGGAATTCCTTATGGGGCAAATCAGGGACAGTTTGAGCATCAAAACAAATGCTAGAGTAATTAGTTATAAATAGGGAAAATAAGGAGAAGGCAATGGCACCCTACTCCAGTACTTTTGCTTGGAAAATACCATGGATGGAGGAGCCTGGTAGGCTGCAGTCCATGGGGTCGAGAAGAGTCAGACACGACTGAGCGACTTCACTTTCACTTTTCACTTTCATACATTGGAGAAGGAAATGGCAACCCACTCCAGTGTTCTTGCCTGGAGAATCCCAGGGACGGGGCAGCCTACTGAGCTGCCACTGTCTATGGGGTCACACAGAGTCGGACACGACTGAAGCGACTTAGCAGCAGCAGCAGCAGCAGGGCAAATAATGAACTAAAATGAATCCTTGTGGAATGGAAGCACATCAGGACCACCCAGGTAACCTGGGATGTATGGTCACCTGAATAATGGGTGATGGCAGCAAACAGTACTGGAAATTTTGAAGAGTGGATATAGAGAGGATAGTTCAAGTAGTCACTTGTAGGCCATATTGAAAAAACTGGATATTTTTTCACAATAAAATGGAAAACAATTAAATCATTTTAAGCATTTGTCTAATTCTTTTTCCAAGATATTTCAGATAAACAGAGTGAAAGTATTTGCTAAAATGAGAATAGGAACTCCAAGAGGCAATGACAATAGCCAAGGCAAGAAAATATTTCCTAAAGATTAAAAAAGAGGGAAAATACCCAGGAAATGTTATCCTTCTGAACATCTTTACCTAAAATCTGTGTATTCATTTTTCAACACAATCCCAAACAGGGTTTCTTGCAAACAATAATCCTTTCAAATGGCAGGTTGCCAGGTTGTGATACCACCTCAATCCCACAAAATTAGGGAGGAAATCAGAAAAATGTTAGGTCTATAGTTTTCCTATTTTGTTGTTTAACTTTTATATTTGTGGCAAGATGATAAATTCACTGAATAAATATAATGGAAAATGAAATGGTATGCAATGCCAGCATTTCTTTTATTTCCTGAAGGAAATATCATATTAGAAATAAGCAGTACCATCCAAATCATTCTACATAAGTGGAATCATATTTTAGTGGGTTAGATATTTATCACGCTGTATTTTCTATTTTATCATCAACAGCCATTAAAGGAAGAAAAATTGAATGTCTTGTATACGAAAAGATGCGTATCTTCAAAATCACTTTGACTCTCCACTGGAGCCTTCAAAGTTCATATTCATAACAATAGTATAAGTGATAGTATAAATAGTATAATAGTATAAATAGTATGGCTTGGCACCAGGGTAAGAAAATTTTCCCTCAGCTATGGTGATGATGGTGCACGTTATCTTTCTTATTTATAGAAAATAATCTGAACACGGCATTATGAGTCACCTTCACACTTCTTTGCTATTCTTTCCTCCTCACATCAGCCCACATCAATAAGATATTGCCTGCAGAATAACATGCCAGTGCGATTTTCAGTTATTTCAGTATCGAGCCTCTCTTATTTATGGGAAAGGAGAGATCAGGTAAAATGAGCATGCACCTACTCAAATGGGGCTGTGTTTCCAAGCTTATTTAGTCTCAATAATCTACTAGTAAATGAAAAATCACTCATTCCTTATGCCTCATTTGAGCTAAACCCAGTGACACAGTGCATATTTTTATTCCTATAGAATTTTTTCTGTCTTATTTGCCCAGTGGAATCTAACCTATAAATTCCAACAAATAGATAACATGTAAAATTATACATTCCCCAATATTTTATATGCTGATTGTTATATTCAGTACTGTTAAAGAGTCTGAGAAAAACCTGTGTGCTGAGGCTGATAAAGAGGTTATCCTTTAAAACTGTTGTTAACTTCACTAACATTTTTAAAGTACTGTGGCAATTGCTTACTTTACTATGTTATCATTCTTTATGTGACACCAGAAATAGTGGGGTTGATGTTTTGAGTCTCTAGAAAGAAGAGCCCAATCTCTCTATGTTAGAATGTCTAAAGTTATTAAGATAGTATAGATTGAAATTAGAGCATGATATTGGTCATTGATCAAAACAACAACAAAACCCATGACAATTTCAATTTTAGAATTTGAGAAATGTTATACTGTACTGAAAGGGATGATTTATATGAGTAAGAAGTACACTCATTTGTGTCAGAGACATTAGATATTTTAGATCATCTTGTTCATAAATTAACCTTCCTAACTCATACACTATAGGAACAGTTCTGAGAGGAAGTTATTGATATTTCGGCAATCCAGCTGAATCCTGAATGACCATCTGGGGAATTCATTCCCATGGGGTACTAAGCCTGAAAACAACTAATATGGTTGAGAATCTAAGGTATGCTTGTAGTGTGATATTCATAGGTTTATAATATTCACAGGTCTAAAGAAGTATAACCGCAGGGTAGGTAAAGAAATCCTGTGGTAGAAAGCTAACTATATGGTAGGTAGAGCTCTATGGGCATCCCAAGCTTTCCCTCGTCTTTTCTTTACTCTATTCCTAAATCATGTAAGAAATCCTATGGTGTGTCAGGTTTAAAGATACTTATCTGCACTGCTACTGCATGGGGTTTTCTTTCTCTCTGATTATGAGGGGAGAGTTTCAAAGTTGTGATTCCCTTTGGTTCATTTTCTTTCCTGTTATTGTTTAGTCACTAACTTGTGCCCAACTTTTTGAGACCCCCATGGGCCATAGCACACCAGGCTCCCCTGTCCTTTACTATCTCCTGGAGTTTGCTCAGATTCATGTCCACTGAGTAAGTGATGCTATCGAACCCTCTCATCCTCTGCCAGCTCCTTCACCTTTTAACTTCAATCTTTCCCAGCATCAGGCTCTTTTCCAATGAGATGGGTCTTCATATCAGGTGGCCAAAGTATTGGAGTTTCACTTTAGCATCAGT
>NW_011489617.1:6083-6508 GCF_000754665.1 Bison bison bison | reverse complement strand
GGTCTGGTATTCCCATCTCTTGAAGAATTTTCCATAGTTTGTTGTGATCCACAAAGTCAAAGGCTTTAGCATAGTCAATGCAGCAGAAGTAGATCTCTTTGTTTCCTAGAGCCAGAGGTATTAGAGTAAGAGCCACTCCATGAACATATTCCATTACATAAACCCTTTTTCAGGGTAAATAAAACAAGACTGGAGCCATCACCCTGCCACTGGAAAAACAAAACAAAACCAAAAAACTCTCTAAACTTCACAGAGATCACCAAAAGAAAAAAGAAAGGCCAATCTTATTTTCAGTATGTGTGAGGAAACCTTAACAAACAATAAATTTAAGAAAGTGAAACATGAACCAAAAAGATTTATTTAAAATTGCTAGGATGGTTTAATGTTCCATAAGCACTGAACATAATTCATCACATTAATAGGTC
>NW_011489617.1:4460-5818 GCF_000754665.1 Bison bison bison | reverse complement strand
TTGTTATTTCCTGAACTTGCATGCTAATAATCATTCAGTGGGGCAATTAGTCACCTAATGGTGAGATAGGACTCTCTGCTGATCCTGCATAGATTTCTCTGTGTTTGAAAATTTTGTCTATGGTCATTAGTATACAAAGCAATCTAAGGACCTGCAGCATTTGAGATCAAAGGAACCAATAGGACTAGACCCAGAGAGTGGTCAAATGGAGATTATAGGACAAAGCTTGAGATTTAGGCAATTAGCATCATAAAGGGCATGGTCAGGCGCAGGGAAGCTGGGACTGTGACATAAATATCTTTTATTTAAGAGAAACTGAAATAATTAGCAAAATCCAAGCAGGGATTTAGGCACCAAGAATATTATAGATGCAAAGAGCCAGAAAGTATGAAATATGAGACTTTGACTTAAAAATAAAGCAAGAGTCTTGAAAAGAGAAGGACATGAGCATTATAAGGTTAATATCGTGTGTTATCTGGTATATTGAGCTATTTAATAACCAGTCTAGTTATTTTTGACTAACACCACCATAAATAAGAATAGAAGGGGATTAAGTGACCCAGCTGGTGAAGCTGGGGTATTTAATGTTAGATATTAAAGAAAGGTATCAGATGAAAATCAGGTAAACCAAGGCAGGTAGGATAATTCAGAATGAGACTTTATCTACAACACAAGGATAAAGAGGAAGCTTGAAGGCACTGTGTATCATCTGGGCACAACTGTCCTATATACATAAAACTGGGTTCTTCTGTTCTTGATTCTTGAAATAATTACTTCTAATGAATGATATTAATTTCAATAAGGTCCTATAGATATAACCAAGCATAAGGCATAGCACTTAGTATTTATTCAATAAATATTAATCCTGTGGAAATTTTAATTGATATAGCCACTTTAGGGCTTCCCCAGTGGCTCAGTGGTAATGAATCTGCCTGCCAGTACAAATTCGATCCCTGGGTCTGGAAGATCCCTTTTAGAAGAAAATGCAACCCACTCTAGTATTCTTGCCTGGGAAATCCCATGGGCAGAGAAGGCTGGCAGGCTACAGTTCCATGGGGTCACAAAGAGTCGGACACAAGTTAGCAACTAAGCAACAACATAGTCATTTTTGAAGACAGTTTGGCAGTTTCTTAAAACACTAAACATCATCTTCCCATACAGCCCAACAACCACACTCCTTAGTATTTATCCCAAGTAGTTCAAAATTTATGTCCACACAAAAACTTGCACATGGATGATTTTGGCTTTATTCATAATTGCCAAAACCTGGAAGGAACTAAGATGTCCTTTGGTAGATAGAATAAATAAACTGTGGTAGATCCAGACAATGAAATATTATTTAGCACTATAAAGAAATG
>NW_011489617.1:3345-3687 GCF_000754665.1 Bison bison bison | reverse complement strand
TTATTTAACTTATATGCAGAGTACATCATGAGAAACGCTGGACTGGAAGAAACACAAGCTGGGATTGCCGGGAGAAATATCAATAACCTCAGATATGCAGATGACACCACCCTTATGGCAGAAAGTGAAGAGGACCTAAAAAGCCTCTTGATGAAAGTGAAAGAGGAGACTGAAAAAGTTGGCTTAAAGCTCAACATTCAGAAAACGAAGATCATGGCATCCAGTCCTGTCACTTCATGGGAAATAGATGGGGAAACAGGGGAAACAGTGGAAACAGTGTCAGACTTTATATTTTGGGGGGCTCCAAAATTACTGCAGATGGTGACTGCAGCCATGAAATTA
>NW_011489617.1:0-479 GCF_000754665.1 Bison bison bison | reverse complement strand
TCACCTTTGATTTAAATCATTTGTTCAGACTTTAAGGATTAAGGTACAATCCTGACAGTGTTCATACTTTGATCATCTTTGGTTTACATTCCAGCCGTAATATGAAACATTGGTGAAGCAGGTCACAGGCCTTAATTAATTAACTGTGGTTAAAACATGGCATGGGCTTCCCTGGTGGCTCAGATGGTAAAGAATCTGTCCTCAATGAAGGAGACTCGGATTCAATCCCTGGTTAGGGAATATCCCTAGAGAAGGGAATGGCATAGTATAATGACAGGTAGAAGAGCTTCTGAGTCTGATGGGCTTCTTACTATTGTAAAATGAAAGTGAGTTGTGTCTGACTCTTTGTGACCCCAAGGACTGTAGCCCACCAGGCTCCTCTGTTCATGGAATTTTCTAGGCAAGAATACTGGAGGGTAACCATTCCCTTCTCCAGGGGATCTTCACAACCCAGGGATAGAACCTAGGTCTCCCATATT
>NW_011489616.1:5222-5441 GCF_000754665.1 Bison bison bison | reverse complement strand
TCCTCTATCACCCTTTCTCCTTCTGCCATCAATCTTTCCTAGCATCAGGGTCTTTTCTAATGAGTCAGTTTTTCGCAGCGGGTGGCCAAAGTATTGGAGTTTCAGCTTCAGCAGCAGTCCTTCCAATGAATATTCAGGACTGATCTCCTTTAGGATTGACTGGTTCCGTCTTCTTGCAATCCAATGGACTCTCAACAGTCTTCTCCAACACTACAGTTC
>NW_011489616.1:0-1198 GCF_000754665.1 Bison bison bison | reverse complement strand
GGGTTGCCATTTCCTTCTAACATTGGAGCTAGAGAATCTTAATCAGCCTGGCTGCTAGGACTGATGGGCTGCTACTCTTTAGAATCACTCAAGTGTTTCTGAAAGTGACAATCATGTTCAAAAATGCTTTGGGTCAATTTATATAAAGTTTATTACTACTATAACATTTTGCAGTTTTGCCTTTCCATTTGAGGCAGATGTATTTTGTCTATGTTTGTACTATGCCAAACATCTATTTTATATATATATATATATATGTAAGTTTGATATCCAGTATACAAAAGTTTGTCAAATGACACCAAACAGCTGGATATTTTCACTTATGTAAGCAATTTCCCATCTTGTAGAGAAAGGTCTCATTTTTGAAAAAAAAATTGATATATAGCTGGTTTACAATGTGGTGTTCATTTCTGGTATATACACAAGGGTGCAGTTATATCATCTTCTAAAGATTTTTTTCCATTAGAGTTTATAACAAGATATTGAACAAAGGGCTTTTTTATGTTTGGTTTCATGTATTTCATTTTTAATTAGAGCAAATATTCAGTTCAGTTCAATTCAGTCGCCCAGTCTTGTCCAACTCTTTGTGATCCCATGAACTGCCGCACACCAGGCCTCCCTGTCCATCACCAACTCCTGGACTTTACTCAAACTCATGTCCATTGAGTATGTGATGTCATGCAACCATCTCTTCCTCTGTCGTCCCCTTCTCCTCCTACCTTCAATCTTTCCCAGCATCAGGGTCTTTTCAAGTGAGTCAGTTCTTCCAATCAGGTGGCCAAAGTATTGGAGTTTCAGCTTGAGCATCAGTCCTTCCATGAATATTCAGGACTTATTTTCTTTAGGATGGACTGGTTGGATCTCCTTGCAGTCCAAGGGACTCTCAAGAGTCATCTCCAACACCAGAGTTCAAAAGCATAAATTCTTTGGTGCTCAGCTTTCTTTATAGTCCAACTCTCACATTCATCCATGACTACTGGAAAAACGATAGCTTTGACTAGACAAACCTATATTGATAAAGTAATGTCTCTGCTTTTTAATATGCTGTCTAGGTTGGTCATAACTTTTGTTCCAAGAATCAAGTGTCTTTTAATTTCATGGCTGCAGTCAACCATCTGCATTGATTTTGGAGCTCCCCAAAATAAAGTTAGTCACTGTTTCCATTGCTTCCCCATCTATTTGCCATGAAGTGATGGGA
>NW_011489615.1:14438-15078 GCF_000754665.1 Bison bison bison | reverse complement strand
CCATTCTGTTGTTTTCCTCTATTTCTTTGCATTGATCGCTGAAGAAGGCTTTCTTATCTCTTCTTTTTATTCTTTGAAACTCTGCATTCAGATGTTTATATCTTTCCTTTTCTCCTTTGCTTTTCACTTCTCTTCTTTTCACAGCTATTTGTAAGTCCTCCCCAGACAGCCATTTTGCTTTTGTGCATTTCTTTTTCATGGGGATCGTCTTGATCCCTGTCTCATGTACAATGTCACGAACCTCATTCCATAGCTCATCAGGCACTCTATCTATCAGATCTAGGCCCGTAAATTTATTTCTCACTTCCACTGTGTAATCATAAGGGATTTGATTTAGGTCATACCTGAATGGTCTAGTGGTTTTCTCTACTTTCTTCAATTTAAGTCTGAATTTGGCAATAAGGAGTTCATGGTCTGAGCCACGGTCAGCTCCTGGTCTTGTTTTTGCTGACTGTATAGAGTTTCTCCATCTTCGGCTGCAAAGAATATAATCAACCTGATTTCGGTGTTGACCATCTGGTGATGTCCATGTATAGAGTCTTTTCTTGTGTTGTTGGAAGAGGGTGTTTGTTATGACCAGTGCATTTTCTTGGCAAAACTCTATTAGTCTTTGCCCTGCTTCACTCCGTATTCCAAGGCC
>NW_011489615.1:9558-10448 GCF_000754665.1 Bison bison bison | reverse complement strand
TTTAAAGTCTATTTTATCGGATATGAGTATTGCTACTCCTGCTTTCTTTTGGTCTCTATTTGCATGGGATATCTTTTTCCAGCCCTTTACTTTCAGGCTGTGTGTCCCTTGTTTTGAGGTGGGTTTCTTGTAGACAACATATATAGGGATCTTGTTTTTGTATCCATTCAGCCAGTCCTTGTCTTTTGGTTGGGGCATTCAACCCATTTACATTTAAGGTAATTATTGATAAGTATGATCCCGTTGCATTCACTTTATTGTTTTGGGTTCGAGTTTATACACCCTTTCTGTGTTTCCTGTCTAGAAAAGATCCTTTAGCATTTGTTGGAGAGCTGGTTTGGTGGTGCAGAATTCTCTCAGCTTTTGATTTCTCCTTCATATTTGAATGAGATCCTTGCTGGGTACAGTAATCTGGGCTGTAGGTTATTTTCTTTCATCACTTTAAGTATGTCCTGCCATTCCCTTCTGGCCTAAAGAGTTTCTATTGAAAGATCAGCTGTTATCCTTATGGGAATCCCCTTGTGTGTTATTTGTTGTTTTTCCCTTGCTCCTTTTAATATTTGTTCTTTGTGTTTGATCTTTGTTAATTTGATTAATATGTCTCTTGGGGTGTTTCGCCTTGGGTTTATCCTGTTTGGGACTCTCTGGGTTTCTTGGACTTGAGTGATTATTTCCTTCCCTATTTTAGGGAATTTTTCAACTATTATCTCCTCAAGTATTTTCTCATGGTCTTTCTTTTTGTCTTCTTCTTCTGGAACCCCTATGATTCGAATGTTGTAGTGTTTAATATTGTCCTGGAGATCTCTGAGATTGTCCTCATTTCTTTTAATTCGTTTTTCTTTTTTCCTCTCTGATTCATTTATTTCTACCATTCTATCTTCTAATTCACT
>NW_011489615.1:8755-9458 GCF_000754665.1 Bison bison bison | reverse complement strand
ATCCTATCTTCTGCCTCAGTTATTCTACTGTTTGTTTCCTCCAGAGTGTTTTTGATCTCATTTATTGCATTATTCATTATATATTGACTGTTCTTTATTTCTTCTAGGTCCTTGTTAAACCTTTCTTGCATATTCTCAATCCTTGTCTCCAGGCTATTTATTGGTGATTCCATTTTGTTTTCAAGATTTTGGATCATTTTCACTATCATTATTCTGGATTCTTTATTCAGGTAGATTCCCTATCTCTTCCTCTTTTGTTTGGTTTGGTGGGCATTTATCCTGTTCCTTTACCTGCTGGGTATTCCTCTGTCTCTTCATCCTGTTTATATTGCTGTGTTTGGTGTGGCCTTTCTGTATTCTGGCAGTTTGTGGAGTTCTCTTTATTGTGGAGTAGGTGGAGTTGTATGGCTGGCTTATCAAGCTTTCCTGGTAAGGGAACCTTGTGTCCATGTTCTGGTGGGTGGAGCTGGATTTCTTCTCTCTGGAGTGCAATGAAGTCTCCAGTAATGAGTTATGAGACGTCATTGGGTTCGGAGTGACTTTGGGCAGCCTGTGTATTGAAGCTCAGGGCTGTGTTTCTGTGTTTCTGGAGAATTTGAGTGGTATGTCTTGCTCTGGAACTTGTTGGCCCTTGTGTGGTGCTTGGTTTCAGTGTAGGTATGGAGGCGTTTGATGAGCTCCTGTCGATTAATGTTCCCTGGAG
>NW_011489615.1:3991-6232 GCF_000754665.1 Bison bison bison | reverse complement strand
GAATTTTCTCAGCATTCAAATGTTCTTTTGATGAATTTGCGTGGGAGAAAGTGGTCTCCCCATCCTATTCCTCCATCATCTTAGGACCGCCTCTTCCTTTTTTCTTTTTAAAACACCTTACTTTTAAATAAATTCATTTTATTTTCCTATTTTTACAATAGTCATTAGTTATATTGCATTTTCCCCATGTATTTTTTCAATGTTTTTGATTCTGTATTTTTGCTAGTCTAGTTTTTAGTATTCATTTTCACTTAGAGGTTTGCTCATTGCCTTAATTGCTCTCTTCCTTTTTGACTCCTGTTTTTATCCCTTTTTTCCTTTCCTATTTTTTGTGTTTGAGTTTCTTTGGGTGTTCTTGGATGTTGAATGTTGCTTTCACCATTAGTCTTGGGGTTTTGTCTTCTGTGATGTGTGGCCTGTGAAGTCTTGGTGCTGCAGTAAGGAGTCTGGCTTGAAGCTCCAAGGTGGGAGACCTGATTCTAGCACTTTGGACAATTAGAGAACTCCTGACACCATGGAACATTAATTGGTGAGAGATCTACCAAAGGCCTCAAGGTCCACACTAAGACCAAGCACCACCCAAAGGCCAGCAAGCTCCAGTGCAGGACGCCTCTAGCCAAATCGTCAGCAAAACAGGAACACAACCCTGCCATTAGCAGAAAGGATGCCCAAAGTCATACCAAGCCCACAGACACCTCAAAACACACTACTGGACATGGATGGCACTGCCCTTCAAAGAGACAAGATCAAGCTTCACCCACCAGAACACAGGCACAAGTCTCCCCAACAACAAAAATTTCACAAGGCACTGGCCAACACCATCCACAGGGAGCAGACTCCACAATTAAGAGGACCTACAACCTTCCAGCCAGCAGAAAAGGAGACCCCAAACACAGTAACTTAAAATGAAAAGTTAGAGAAACATGCAATAGATGAAGGAACATGGTAAAAGCCTACAAGACAAAACAAATGATGAGAAAATAAGCAGTCTAACTGAAAAAGAATTCAGAGTAATGATAGTAAATATGATCCAAAATTTTGGAAATAAAATGGAGGTACAGATAAATAGACTGGAGGCACAGATCAAGAAAATACAATAAATGTTTCACAAACATGTAGAAGAATTAAAGAATAAACAACCAGCAATGAACACATCAATAATTGAGATTAAATATACACTAGAGGGAACTGATAGGCAAATAACTGAGACAGAAGAATGGATAAGTGATCTGGAAGATAGAATGATGAAAATAACTGAAGCAGAGAAGAATAAAGAAAAAATAATGAAAAGAAATGAGGACAGTCACAGAGACCTCTTGAACATTAAGTGCACCAACATTCAAAGAAGGGGTCCCAGAAGAAGACAATAAAAAGGGTACAAGAAAATATTTGTGATTATCGTTGAAAAATTCCCTAACATAGGAAAGGAAATAGTCACCCAAGTCCAGGAAGCCCATAGACTCTGATACAGGATAAACCCAAGGAGAAACACACCAAAACATATAGTAAGCAAACTAACAAAAATTAAACACAAAGAATAAATATTAAAAGTAGCAAGGGAAAACAACAAATAACATACAAGGGGATCCCCATAAGGCTAACAGCTGATCTTTCAACAGAATATCTGTAGGCCAGAGGGAGTAGCAAGATATGCTTAAAGTGATGAATGGAAAATATCTATAACCAAGACTACTCTATACAGTAATGATGTCATTCAGATTTCAAGGAGAAGTCAAAAACTTTTCAAGCAAGCAAAGGTTAAGAGAATTCAGCACCACCAAACCAGCTCTACAACAAATGCTAAAGGAACTTCTTGAAACACAAGAGAAAGAAAAGGTTTACAAAACAAACCTAAAACAATAAAGTAAATGGTAATAGGGTCACACACACCAATAATTACCTTAAAGGTAAACAGACTAAATGCTCCAACCAAAAGATGCAGATTGGCTGAATGGATACAAAAATAAGACCCCCTATATATGCTGTCTACAAGAGATCCACCTCAGACCTAGGGAAACATACAGAATGAAAGTGAGGGGTTGGAAAAAGATATTCCATGCAAATGGAAATTAAAGGAAAGTGCGAGTAGCAATACTCATATCAGATAAAATAGACTTTAAAATAAAAACTATTACAAGAGTTAATGAAGGACACTGCATAATGATCAAGGGATCAATCCAAGAAGATATAAAAATTATAAATATATATGCACCCAACATAGGAGCACCTCAATACATAAGG
>NW_011489615.1:433-1513 GCF_000754665.1 Bison bison bison | reverse complement strand
AAAAAAAAAAAGATATATACCATGCTTTTGGATTGGAAGAATCAATATTGTGAAATTGACTATTCTACCCAAAGCAATCTATGGATTCACTGCAACCCCTATCAAACTGCCAATGATTATTTTTCACAGAACTAGAAGAAATAATTTCACAATTTATATGGAAACATAAAAGATCCTGAATAGCCAAAGCAACCTTGACAATGAAGCTGGAGGAATCAACCTTCCTAATTTCAGATAACACTACAAAGCTACAGTCATCAAGGCAGTATGGTACTGGCACAAAAGTAGAAATACAACCCAATGGAACTAGATAGAATGTCAAGAGATAAATCCACCAATCTATGGGCACCTTATCTTTGACAAAGGAGGCATGAATATACAATGGAGAAAAGGTAGTCTCTTCAGTAAGTGGTGCTGGGAAAATTGGACAGCTAAGTACAACAGAATGAAATTCGAATATTTCCTAACACCATATACAAAAATAAACTCAAAATGAATTTAAAACCTTAAGGTAAGACCAGAAACTATAAAACTCTTAGAGGAAAAGATAGACAGAACACTCTTTGACACAGATCGCAGCAAGATCCTCTGCGGCCTACCTCCTGGAGTAATGGAAACAAAAACAAAAATAAACAAATGGGACCTAATTAAATATAAAAGCGTTTGCACAGCAAAACAACCCTCAATTTGCTGGAGAAAAATAACAGCAAATGAAACAACAGACAAAAGATTAATCTCCAAAATATACAAGCAGCTCATTCAGCTCAATACCAGAAAAACAAACAACTCAATCAAAAAGTGGGCAGAAGACCTAACCAGATATTTTTCCAATGAAGGTGGTTAATAAACACATGAATAGATATTCAACATCCTTCATTATTAGAGAAATGCAAATCAAAACTACAATGAGGTATCATCTAACACCAGTCAGAAGGGCCATAATCAAGAAATTTACAAACAAAAACTGCTGGAGAGGATGTGGAGAAAAAGGAACCCTCTTGCACTGCTGGCGGGAAAGTAAACTGATATAGCCATTATGGAAAACTTCAAAAAACTAGGAAGAAAACTACCATATGACAC
>NW_011489615.1:0-333 GCF_000754665.1 Bison bison bison | reverse complement strand
GAAGTAAAATTCTCACTGTTTGCAGATGACATGATACTAAACATAATAAAGTGCTAAAAAAAAAAAAGCCACCAGAAAATACTAGAGCTAATCAGTGACTATGGTAAAGTCACAAGATATAAAATTAATCCACAGAAATCACTTGCACTGCTATACCCTAACAATGAAAACTCAGAAAGAGAAATTTAGGAAACAATTCATTCATCAATCCAACAAAAATAATAAAATACCTAGGAATAAACCTACCTAAAGGGACAAAAGAATTGTATACAGAAAACTATAAGACACTGATTAAAGAAATCAAGGTGACAAGCAGATCAAGAGATATATACC
>NW_011489614.1:34223-34620 GCF_000754665.1 Bison bison bison | reverse complement strand
TTATGGTCCAACTCTCACATTCATACATGACTACTGTAAAAAAACCAGAGCTTTGAAAAGACAGGCCTTTGTCAGCAAAAGGATATACATATCTTTGAATCTTTCTATAGGTCAAACATCAGTTTTTATTGATGTCTCCAACTCCAATCCATTAGCAATTAAGCCATTTAGCCTCCTCCCCCCTTTTAACCTATATTCTCCTACTTTATTCCAAAAAATAAGAAAACTGGTTCCTACCATCCACCACGCATTTACTTAACTGTTTATTTCCCGTACACATGCATAAAAGTATCGAAATTATTAACCCATATCCCCATGGAAACAATTTTATCAACTAGACTTCAGTGAATATGTATAGTTTTGTTTCCCTTTTAGTTCTACAGACTCCACTCCTTTC
>NW_011489614.1:29141-30322 GCF_000754665.1 Bison bison bison | reverse complement strand
TGGGTTTAATCTCTGGGTCAAGAAGATCCCCGGGAGAAGGGAATGGCTACCCACTCCAGTATTCTTGCTTGGAGAATTCAATAGACAGAGGAGCCTGGTGGGTTACAATCCATGGGGTCGCAAAGAGTTGAGCATGACTGAGAAACTAACACTTTCACTTGACGTTCATATATCAATAAGGCTTGAAAAGAGTCAATGGAAAAATATTCTTTACATTTAAAGATATCAACTAAATTTGTAGAATCAATGTTTTCATAACCTTTTTCAAAATATGTCAGTTTCACCATTTTATATCATAATAATGCCATGCTATAATTGCTGTTGTACATATAAAGTAACTACTAATTCTAACTGTAACTCCAAGGTTACTCAAGTTATTTATTTACGACATTTAGAACAAAGTGTGTCTGCGAAATACCACTGTAAAAGAGCAATGTTTCTTTTTTTTTTCAGTATGGCTCTCAGTTGGCTTAAGATTCTTTTTTTTTTTTTTTTCATTCACCAGAATCCAAGAAGGGACAAAATGATAATAAAGAATCTACTGAGAAAAATCTGTTTTAAAAATGCTTTGCCTCAATCCTTATTAAGAGATTCAAACGAAAGTGGATGGATAGATTGTTTTCAATCAACCAATTTGACCAGTTTCTTACATGTAGTTAACCGAAAGCTTAATTGAATACCGAACAAAAAAAAATCAGTCTTAAGCTACATTAACAAAAATCCTACCACATCTTTATGGTATCTTACAAAAATCTTTATTTGTGCATTTCTTAACCTAAGTGTAAAAATGTATTCCTTTTGAATTTCTTTTTGTTTCACCAGCAAGAACAGTCATTTCAGACTAGTCAAAGTATCACTAACTCCAAGAAACTTAGACTTGGAAAGTATCACTAAGTCCAAGAAACTTAGACTTGGAAAGAAACTAAAGAAACTAGTTTAGTTTCCTATCCAATATATGTTTTCTTTTTACGATATTTGGGCTCTTCATGATGCCTTCCAGTGATGGGTATCTCACTTTGTACTGACACAATCAATTTCATTATTAGAAATTTTTCATCTATGAGTAGGTGACCAAAATTTTAAATAGGAGACAATCAAATACAGAGAAATGAGCAGGTACTGATCCAACATTGATTCAATGACAGCTTTTCATAGCTTGCTAATTTTGAATCATTGTAATT
>NW_011489614.1:24624-25371 GCF_000754665.1 Bison bison bison | reverse complement strand
ATTTCACAAATGATAATATACATGTTTCAATGCTATTTTCTCAAATCATCCCACCCTTGTCTTCTCCTACAGAGTCCAAAAGTCTGTTCTTTACATCTCTTTCTCTTCTGCTGTCTTGCACATAGGGTCATCATTACCATTTTTCTAAAGATGCATTATAAACAGTGCTACAATGAACATTGGGGTACATGTGTCTTTCAGTTCTGGTTTCCTCGGTGTGTTTGCCCAGCACTGGGATTGCTGAGTCATATGTCAGTTCTATTTCCAGTTATTTTTTTTTCTTCCTTTAAAAAAAAAATTTTTTTTTTTTACTTTACAATATTGTATTGGTTTTGCCATACATCTAAGGAATCTCCACACTGTTCTCCATAGTGGCTGAACTAGTTTGCATTCCCACCAACAGTGTAAGAGGGTTCCCTTTTCTCCACACCCTCTCCAGCATTTACTGCTTGTAGACATTTGGATAGCAGCCATTCTGATTGGCTTGAAATGGTACCTCATTGTGGTTTTGATTTTCATTTCCCTGATAAGGAGTGATGTTGAGCATCTTTCCATGTGTTTGTTAGCCATCTGTATGTCTTCTTTGGAGAAATGTCTATGTAGTTCTTTGACCCATTTTTTGATTTGGTCGTTTATTTTTCTGGAATTGAGCTGCAGGAGTTGCTTGTATATTTTTGAGGTTAATTCTTTGTCAGTTGCTTTGTTTGCTATTATTTTCTCCCATTCTGAAGGCTGTCTTTTCACCTA
>NW_011489614.1:24009-24488 GCF_000754665.1 Bison bison bison | reverse complement strand
TCTCAAGATTGCTTTGGCTATTCGAGGTTTTTTGTATTTCCATACAAATTGTGAAATTATTTCTTCTAGTTCTCTGAAAAATACCATTGGTAGCTTGATAGGGATTGCATTAAATCTATAGATTGCTTTGGGTAGTATATTCATTTTCACTATATTGATTCTTCTTATCCATGAACACAGTGTATTTCTCCATCTATTTGTGACCTCTTTGATTTCTTTCACCAGTGTTTTATAATTTTCTATATATAGGTCTTTTGTTTCTTTAGATAGATATATTCCTAAGTATTTTATTCTTTTTGTCACAATGGTGAGTGGAATTGTTTCCTTAATTTCTCTTTCTGTTTTCTCATTGTTAGTGTATAGGAATGCAAGGGATTTCTATGTGTTGATTTTATATCCTGCAACTTTACTATATTCATTGATTAGCTCTAGTAATTTTCTGGTGGAGTCTTTAGGGTTTTCTATGTAGAGGATCATGT
>NW_011489614.1:22024-22546 GCF_000754665.1 Bison bison bison | reverse complement strand
GCCTTCTTCACAGTCCAACTCTCACATCCATACATGACCACAGGAAAAACCATAGCCTTGACTAGACGGACCTTTTTTGGCAAAGTAATGTCTCTGCTTTTCAATATGCTATCTAGATTGGTCATAACTTTCCTTCCAAGGAGTAAGTGTCTTTTAATTTCATAGGAGTTAGCCCTTCTCTAAATTTTTGGTAGAATTCAGCTGTGAAGCCGTCTGGTCCTGGGCTTTTTTTTGTGAAAGATTTCTGATTACAGTTTCGATTTCCATTCTTGTGATGAGTCTGTTTAGATTTTCTATTTCTTCCTGGTTCAGTTTTGGAAAGTTGTATTTTCTAAGAATTTGTCCACTTCTTCCAAGGTGTCCATTTTTTTGGCATATAGTTGCTGATAATAGTCTCTTACGATCCTTTGTATTTGAGTGTTGTATGTAGTGATCTCTCCATTTTCTTTTCTAAAATTGTTGATTTGATTTTTCTCCCTTTGTTTCTTGATGAGTCTGGCTAATGGTTTGTCAATTTCATTT
>NW_011489614.1:20552-21307 GCF_000754665.1 Bison bison bison | reverse complement strand
AGGGAAAGGGTGGGATGATTTGGGATAATGGCATTGAAACATGTAAATTATCATATGTGAAACAAATTACTAGTCCAGGTTTGATACATAATACAGGTGCTTCGGGCTGGTGCCTTGGGATGACCCTGAGGGATGGGATGGGGAGGGAGGTGGGAGGGGGGTTCAGGATGGGGAACAAACGTATACACATGGCTGATTTATGTCAATGTATGGCAAAACCAGTACAATATTGTAAAGTAATTAGCCTCCAATCAAAATAAATAAATTTATATAAAATAAATAATTAAAAAATAAAGATGCGTGATATATATGTGTTATATATATGCATTATATATGTGTTATATATGTATATGTGTTATCCATATATATGCTTTAATATACTGTATTGGTGTTTCTCTTTCTGGCTTACTTCACCCTGTATAATAGGCTCCAGTTTCATCCACTTCATTAGGATGGACTGAAATGCGTTCTTTTTTATAGCTAAGTGATATCCCATTGTGTATATGTACCACAACTTTCTTATCCATTCATCAGCCAATGGACATCTAGGTTGCTTCCATGTCTTAGCTTGTAAACAGTGCTGCAATGAACAATGGAGTACATATGTCTCTTTCAACTCTGGTTTGCTCAGTGTGTATGCCCAGCAGTGGGATTGCTGGGTCGTATGGCAGTTCTGTTTCCAGTTTTTTAATGAATCTCCACACTGTTCTCCATAGTGGCTGAACTAGTTTGCATTCCCACCAACAGTGTAAGAG
>NW_011489614.1:19406-20401 GCF_000754665.1 Bison bison bison | reverse complement strand
T
Source organism: Bison bison bison (assembly GCF_000754665.1). Lineage (NCBI taxonomy): Eukaryota > Metazoa > Chordata > Mammalia > Artiodactyla > Bovidae > Bison > Bison bison. The sequence continues at coordinate 20,400 of NW_011489614.1, read as the reverse complement.
GGAGAAGGAAATGGCAACCCACTCCAGTGTTCTTGCCTGGAGAATCCCAGGGACAGGGGAGCCGGGTGGGCTGCCATCTATGGGGTTGCACAGAGTCGGACACGACTGAAGCCACTTAGCAGCATTCTAACTGATGTGGGATGGTAGGATCCCTCTTTTTTAAACTCCATATTAGAAGTCCTTGCACCACCGCAGAAATCTTCTTTGATCAACCCCATGTGATTTCAACCTTTGAATTTGAACCAGCCAAAGTAATTGTAATTAGTAACCTCCAACTCAATTATTCTAGTCTTAGTATTTACTCCAAAAGTTTTTTGGACACTTCTGAAAATAAGACATAGGTTAAGGAACCTCCCCATGAGAATAATTTAAACACTGAAAGATACAAGCGAATGTATTTGAGGTTTCAGAGGGAAGAGAGAAGACTACAGATTGAAGAAACAAAGAAAACTTTGTGGAAGAAGTAGCATTTGAGCTGGGCCTCAAAAGATGGCCCTGTGAAAGTTCTGAATGTTGTAAATACCAGGAAAAGCCAATTTATGCAGAAAGAACAGCTGGAACAATGGCACAGAGATAAGAAAGGAAATGATGTATATGAAGAACTATATCTTTAGTCCTCTGTGGCCAGAATAAAAGTTTATGAAGAGATCAGTGAAAGGTGAAGCTAGAGTATGCAGGGATGATATAATACAAGGACTTGTTTGCCATTCTAAGGAGGTGAGACTTTATTTCTTCCAAGGATAATAGAGCACCATTAAAAACAGGTAGCAAAGTGGCATGGCCAGATGTATTTTTTAACAAAGAATAGCAAAGAATAAGAAAACCAACATTAATAATTCTTTAGCATTGTAATTTCAGATAGTACGGACAGTAGTTTTATATCAGGGGCCCTCTTTTTTCCAAAATACTCAATATCTACTGACATCTTATAATTTCAGTTCAGTTCAGTTCAGTCACTCAGTCGTGTCCAACTCTTTGCGACCCCATGAACTGC
>NW_011489614.1:17392-18504 GCF_000754665.1 Bison bison bison | reverse complement strand
AAGAATAAGAAGAAAAATAAACTTACTGAGTGTTAATATACTAGATATCTTTTATTTGCTTTATAGCCCCATGAGTTGATATTATTATTATTCCCATTTTACAGATGATAAAATTGACTATCAGATGACTTTAGAAGCTGGCCAAGGGTCAGCTAAGTTGTAGAGCTTGGATTTGAATCCATACAGTTTGATAACAATACCTGTGCTCTTAAGCACTACATCACTTGACCCTCATCAGTTGACCCTATACAGCTAATTCAATGGCTGAATAGCTACTAAACAAGAGCATCAGAACTTAGATACCTTCTAAAACAATTTGCTCAACCCTCATATTGTCAGATGGTGAAACTGAGGGACAGGAGATAGGAGAGCATCTTACTCAAGGTCACAGAACTCATTAGAAATACCTGGCTAGAACATAGGTCTCCTGTTTCCCAGTCGTGCTCATTCTATTATACTATTTTGCTGTTCTTCTAGCAAAATGAAAGCTGTGTAGCTCCCCAATACTAAGGTTGGAGTTTTGCAGGAAATTGATTCAAACATAAAGTCCCTAAAATTGAAATGCCATGGCAAGTCAAAAATTCCAAATGTATGTTATCATGTGTGTGTGTGTGTGTGTGTGTGTGTGTGTGTGTGTGTGTGTGATGTGTGGCTGGAACAGGTTATAGAGATGCAAGTGAAGGTCTACAACTTTGGGAAGGAAAGAATTTCTTCAGACAAGGATTTCCCCTCACTAACTCCAGGTTCATGGCTTCCCTTCTTATCCCCTGGGAATAGGGCTGTTCCAAGCATGTGACTCCTGTCCTCTGCAAAGTCTGAAGCAGCTGACTGTTTGCTTTGGAATATAACTCCAGGTGTTAAATTCAGTCAATCTCAAAGGTCATAAAATTTTCAGGCCACAATTCCTGGAATAGTTGCCTGTTCCAGTTCAATCTTGTATATGACCATTGCAAAACAGCACCAGAATTCTTGATAAATAGGAGGCCAGGAATTCCCTTAGACCTCTTATCTCCTCCTGCTAAAGCATAGGTGGGTAGTTACTTTTGAGCTTCCTACCACAGTTTCCAGCTACTCTCTTGAATTTTCAAGGTTTAAAGTTGACTGTTACCTAT
>NW_011489614.1:14733-17292 GCF_000754665.1 Bison bison bison | reverse complement strand
ACTGTACCATGAGTTTCTATGGTAATTCTTCTCAAACTTTGATGGCAACCAAATAACTTGGGCTTTGGGAAAAACTCAGTCTGGCTTTATCCCCAAATATTTTGATTTGGTCTATCTGGGGGTCAGAGATTGAAACCTTCATTTTTCTCAAGAACCACCTGTGAATCTATTATGTACCCAAGTTTGGAAACCATTGATATATGGTTTGTATGTTCAGGATGAAATTCTGAGAGGTATTGTAACTAGCATTATGGATAGACATTGATGCATGTATGCAAACTTCTCTTCTCTCCTCTCCTCTCCTTTCACTCATAAAAGTCTCAGATGCTTTCTTTTGACTTGCTATACTCTGAAGTCCCACCCCTAGAACAGCTCATTCAGGATGATTAGATGAATTCAGCACAGGTGTAAACAGTAGATTGCCAGTATCTCTGACTTGCACACACATACATTCCCACCTATACCAGGGCTCCATGGAAAACTGAGCCATCACTGAAGAAAATCTGCTAACTGAGTTTTATACCTAAATTAATCAAATCTTGCAGCTAGGAAAATGAGAAAAGTCTAACATTTTGAATTTTACCTGTTTTCCCCTAAGATTGTACTGCAAATAAGTAAGAATGTGTGTGTGAACATGACAGAATAATGCTTTCCGTTCATACAGAGTAAAACTGAAGCCCCTCCAAGCTGGAAGATCTGAAGAAGTCACATAGAATAGTGTTTCACAACCTTTTTTGATATGTCTGGATAGATTCTCCATCTACTCAAAACATGATCCCTGGACCAACAGTATTAGCATAACCTGAGAGTTTATTGGTACTGCATCATCTAAGTCCCCACACCAGACCTGCCAAAATAGAGTCTGCATTTTAATAGGATCTCCAGGTCTGAACCAATGGTTCTCAAAGTGCATTTCCAAGAACAGCACCATCAGCATCGCCTGGGGACTTGTCAAAGATATACATTCTCGGGTACCACCTTGGACCTTCTGAATCAGAAACTCTGGAGTTGGGAGTGAGAATTCTGTTTTAAGGCCCTCTAGGTGATTCTAATGCACACTCGAGTTTGAAAACCACTCTAGACCATCCTTCTGCCTTTAGGCAATATTGGCTTTCAGTAATAGAATATTGGGGAAGAGATGGGAAAGTTTCAGGGTAAGAGATTCCATTATCAATTTCAGAAAGCTCCCTCTCTTTTGTGAAACACTGTATGATCTCTGGTATACAATGTATGTTTTGTGTCACCCCAAATTTCATATGTTGAAACCTAATTAATCCCCAGCCTTGTGGTATTTGGAGGTGGGGACTTTGAGAGGCGATCATGTTATAAGAATGGAGCCCTTATGAATGAGATTAGTGCCATTATAAAAGAGACCTCAAAAAATTCCCTTGGCCCCTATCACCATGTGAAGACGTAGCAGAAGATGGTCATCTATGAACCAGGATGTGGGGAGAGAGCAAATTAGCAAAGATGGCATGTCCAGGCTCTCTGACCCCACTTTTGTAAATAATGACTATATAACAGCTAAGATCATTTACAGCACTGTGCATGCATATCATGAGGTACTCACTTGGTCATGGGTTACTGTGTGTGGTATGTCTATATGAGCTCCACCTAAAAAAAAGTGGTGGCATTACTGCTGCGTCATGGCTGTGTCCTTTGGGTCAGCCATGAGAGGAGAGAATATATCATGTCTACCATTATGGCTGCTGTGTCAGCTAGGAGAGAATAAACATGTCTGCAGTTCCCATGGCTCCTCAAGTCTTCTTTCAGCCTCTTAGCTCGTGCTTTGCTTACCATGTGTTCATCGAACAGTGTGAACAGCAATACAATTGGTGCAGTGAGCTGGATCAGCAATACACAGGAGGTGAGCTCTCACCAGACACCACATCAGCCAGCACCTTGCTCTTGGACTTCCCGGTTTCCAGAACTGTGAGAAAAGTTTCTGTTGTGTATAACCCACCCAGTTTATGACATTCTTTTATAGTAGTCTTAATGGACTAAGACAGTGCCCTGTCTTCACACAGGGTCCTCCCATTGGCAACCCTTTTCAAATCCATTTCGCTAGAAAAAAGCCTTCCCAGGTTTGGCAAATACTTCCTCATATCCTCTGTCAAGTGCTTGCCTAGTTTCTGAGCTTCTACATCAAGTATTTCAAACATAACCATCAGAAATAAAACTCCAAATTTTTCAACATTCTAAAGTTGCAATGAATTTTATTTTCATCAGTATGCTGGTGGAACTCTACTCTTTAAAGTTATCTTTACTCACTTTATCTCATGTAATCCTCAAAATTTTTCTGAAGGAGCTCCTGTTTTTATCCCATTTTCATGAGAAATTGAAGCTTAGAAAGGTTAGCAATTTCTGTATGATTAGAGCTAGCCAGTAGCAGAATCATGACTGAAGGTGAGGTAATATTTCAAAGCCTATGGGCTTAATTATAAGACACCCTTCTCTGTACAATTCCAGGCAGACTGGACACAAGGATTTGCATGAGCTTAATAAAGTTACAGGAGACACAGCAAAATAAATAAATAAATAAAAATAAAAGTATGCATG
>NW_011489614.1:12184-14633 GCF_000754665.1 Bison bison bison | reverse complement strand
TCAAAACAAACCCAGAGCCCATTATGGCTCTGCTTGCCAGCTGGTAGAAGGATGTAGAAGGACAAGGCCTGGAGTAATAAGCCTATTGGAGAGAGTAGGTATAGTGATGAGGTGGAGGAGGAGCAAGGAGGGGCAAAAGGAGGTATAGTTATCTCCTGTTTTGGATTATGATCATGGAGGAGAAAACTACATTGTCCTGATAGAGTGTGCTTCATTCAAACTAGAATAGTGTGTTTAAATAGGGTATCCAACTAGAGGGTCTGAAGCAATTTATCAAAGCCATGTTAGTTTTAAATCTAAACTAGAGTAGGACGGGGGATAGTAAGGAACAGTGGACATATTGTTTACCTGGATTAATATCAGAATTCCAGAGATGGTGGGAAGAGGTCAGAAGGACAACAGCAAGATTTTTCTGAGTTTCCAGCATGCATTTGTATCACTTTATCACATATTGTCTTTTAATTGTTCATTGCAATATCATGTGTATGAATAGTCACCCAATTATGCTGCAAGCCCCTTGATGACAATGTTACACTTCTTTTGTCTTTCCGCACAGTACCAAATGTTCACTAATTCAATTATTCTTTCACTGATTATCTTAGGCTCTGTGCTAGATACTGGGGATACAAAGATGAGTAAGACATGGTCCCCATCCTCATGGACCTCTAGTATAAAAGGGATCCTCAGCAGGACTTAATGGATAAAATTCAGAAGTCATAGACCTGAGAAACAGTAGGCATGTGAGCACATATGCTTTTTTCTTTAAAGGATCTATAGTTTCTATCAGATTCTCAAAATTGATTAGAGCCTATAGTTTGGTGGGGGGAGCACACATGTAAATAAATATGAGTCCTAAGAGCTGGTGAGTGGAAACAAGTCACGGAAGGATGTAAACCTTCACAGAAGAATAATAGTTGGCCTTTTCAACCAAGCAGAGGGAGAAAGAAGATTCCAGTAATAGGGCACACTATGCGAATACATGGAAAAGAGGAAGAGCATGCTGCATTTGAGAAAGTATCTCGTTCCCATATCAAACAGTTTGATATGGGAACAAGATAAGCCTAGAGAGGCAGAGTGCCAAGCCCCAAACTACCACCCAAAACTACCTCGTCTTCCATTCACCCTGCTTTTGGAATATTCTTGTCTCTTTCGCAGATAAAGAGAGACTCTTTCATACAGACAGCTTCCATACTGCAATAGCTGTTGAAGAATGACCAGTAGACAGCTGTCCCCACAGAATCTGGCCCTCATTTCAAGATTTTAAAAGTGAAAAACAAGAGGAGGTTTAGATAGGTAGCCTTCTTCCTCTCTCCTATTTTTATTCTAAGCTTTGACACTTGGAGAAATCACCAGTGGTAAGGGAAATAAAATGCCATTATTCACTATTTTTCAGTCTTTTTCTCTTTTATTTCTAACAGACTTTTAGGGACCAGGGCAGTTAGTGCCGAGCACTATGTCTGTTGTCATGTAGCATATTGCTAATTGCTAACTTTCCAACTCATTCTCTATTGCTCCTCTGTGAATGTGTATGGTTTCTTAAACTATTACTAGTCATCTTTGTTTTTCTCCCAGAGCTAGAATCTTTGGCATTGCCTTATTTCCCTTCCTTCTTATCCCTTTACTCAGGCTGTTACCAGGATTGACCCCGGAAATTAGTCACTTTAAGAAGCAGAGGGATCTGAGAGAGTATTGAGTTCAGATCAAATTTTTGACACCTCCCTCTTCCCTGCTTGGTGAACCGTTACATGGCTTTGGATTTTGGCTTCCCTTTTAGTCTTTGTTTTTCCATCAGAGTACTCTGGATTTTTTAGCTTCTCTCAGTCTGACCTCTATCTGGTATGACTGCTGCCAGAACTTGGCTTCACTGAGGGTTCCTCCCTCTTCTAATCTCTGGCATAATATGCTTCAAGGGACAGATTTTTGTATTATTGACTCCTACCTGACTCTAGATTGGTTATATCTCAGCAAGAAGCCTTTTCCTGTTAACCTTCTTTAGTGTGTCTATATTTTGCGATTAGCATTTCCAAGCTAATTCTTGAGGTCCTTACTAGGAAACAAGTACCATTTCCCACCATCTGGTCCCCTGGCCTATGCCCATAGCCAACCAGATCCATTGTATCTTAGCTCCTATTTATACTTGCAGTGAGGAAATTTCACCACTTTCATAGCTCTATTTTCATGTGTTCCCCCGTTAGTTATGAATGAATAGACTTCTCTTATCTATCTTCTTACCTGTTGGTAGGTAGGAATAATAGTGAGGGAGATCAGAAGGGCCTTTATTAACTCCCTGGATTATGAGTTTCTTTGATATAACAGAAGAGTTGGGGAAAATTAGCTCAATTAATTTTTGTAGCCTACAATTTCTGGTCATAGTTTGTGACTGTTCTGCATCCTCAGAATGTTTGTGGAATTATACTATGTTCTTAGCTGTCTCACTAGGATGTGTTGT
>NW_011489614.1:10968-11215 GCF_000754665.1 Bison bison bison | reverse complement strand
AGGTTCAGAGAAAAGTATGATTTAGTCAAAGAATCATTAAAAATTAAGACCTAGAGTTCCCTTTTCTCCACATCCTCCCCATATTTGTTATTTGTAAACTTTTTGATGACAGCCATTCTGACAGATGTGAGGTGATATCTCATTGTGGTTTTGATTTGCATTTCTTTTTCTTTTTTTGCAGTTTCTCTTCCTCCAGGCTCCTTGGCTCTGAGGCAGGGTCTGATATACTCATCCACACTCAAGTCTG
>NW_011489614.1:7740-10868 GCF_000754665.1 Bison bison bison | reverse complement strand
GGTCAAGGAGCTGGTCTCGAGTTCTGATAGGCTCCTCCATGGGAGGTGGGCACTCTGGGTGATCACACAGACCCTCTAGTCTTCAGGGAGACCCTCAGGGGCTGAGTGACTGGGTTTGGTCTCTGAGGACTAGAGGGAGGCGATGTGGCCCCAACCCTTCCTTCCTCTCCATTTCCTGTTGGATTCCTGTTCAGGCTTTTCCTCCTGTGTCCCTCTGGTGTATCTGCCGGGCTCACAACACAAGCCTGATGCCCCTGCAAAAGGATCTTCATGAAAAACTGGTCCTCAAGGGCTTTTTAACATGTTTCCTCTATCCACCCCCGCCCCCAGATCTGACAGTGATGCTCCATGGCCCGTTTGACACACAATTCTGGAGAACCTACTGAACACTGGGCACCCCTGATTTGCATTTCTTAAATGATTAGTGATATTGAGTCTCTTTTCATGTGCCTATTAGCCATCTATATATAGCATTTATTTTTTAAAATTGTGTGAGGAAATGTTCTAATCTCACCTTTATACATGTAGCTGTCCAGTTTTTTTTCAGCACCACTTGTTGAAGAGACTGCACATTCTTACCTTGTTTGTTGTACTAATAGGTGTATGGGTTTATTTCTTGGGGCTATCTATTCTATTCAATTGATCTGTGTGCCTGTTTTTGTCCTGGTACCATGCTGTTTTGATAACTGTAGCTTTGTAGTATAATCTGAAGTCAGAGAGCCTGAAACCTCCAGCTCTGTTTTAAACACTTTGGCAATTCAGTGTCTTTTGCAGTTCCACATAAATTTTAGGATAATTTCTTTTAGTTTTCTGAAAACTGTCATGGGTATTTTGATAAGGATTGTACTAAATCTGTGGATTGCTTTGGGCAGTATGGACATTTTTATATATGATTTTTTAAAATTAGAGGATAATTACTTTACAGTATTATGATGATTTTTGCCATACATCAGCATGAATCAGCAAGGTATGCATATATCCCATTCCTCTTGAAGCCCCCTCCACCTCCCTCCACATCCACCCCTATAAATGGTCACAGAGCACTGGCTTCAGATTCCCTGTATCATACATTGAACTCCCATTGGCTACCTATTTTACATATGGTAATGTATATGTTTCAATGCTATTCCATATCATCCCACATTCTCCTTCTCCAACTGTGTCCAAAATGTCTGTGTTAGCTTTGCTGCCCTGCAGGTAGGATCATCAGTACTACCTTTCGAGATTCCATATATATGCATTAATATACAATATTTGTCATTCTTTTTCTTACTTGCTTCACTGTGTATAACAGGCTCTAGATTCATCCACCTCGATAGAACTGATTCAAATGCATTCCTTTTAATAGCTGAATAACATTCCATTGTGTATATGTACAACTTCCTTATGCATTCATCTGTCAATGGACATCTAGTTTGCTTCCATGTCCTACTACTGTAAATAGTACTGTGATGAACATTTGAGTACATATGTCTTTTTCAATTCTGGTTTCCTCAGGGTGTATGCCTGAGGAATTACTAGGTGGGATTACTAGGTGATGTGCTGTGTGCTGTGCTGTGCTTAGTCAATCAGTCATGTCCGACTCTTTGCAACCCCATGGACTGTAGCCTGCCAGGCTCCTCTGTCCATAGGGATTTTCCAGGCAAGAGTACTGGAGTGGGTTGCCATGCCCTTCTCCAGGGAATTTTCCCAACCCAGGGGTCAAACCCAGGTCTCCCACATTGCAGGCAAATTCTTTACCATCTGGAGCCACCAGGGAAGCCCTACTGTTGGCTTTATTTTTTAAGGACTTTTCATACTGTTCTCCATAGTGGCCATATCAATTTGCATTCCCATCAACAGTTGAAGAGAGTTCACTTTTCTACACACCCTTTCCAGTATTTATTGTTTGTAGACTTTTTGATGATGGCCATTCTGACCAGTGTGAGAAGGTACCTCATTGCAGTTTTGACTTACATTTCTCTAATGATGAGTGATATTGAGTATTTTTCATGTGTTTCTTAGCCATCTGTTTGTCTTTTTGGAGAAATATCTGTTTAGGTTTTCTGCCCACTTTTTGATTGCGTTGTTTGTTTTTCTGGTATTGAGCTGAATGAGCTGCTTGGATATTTTGGAGGTTAATTATTTGACAGTTGTTTCATTTGCTATTAATTTTTTCCATTTAGGGGGTTGTCTTCTCACCTTGCTTGTAGTTTCCTTCATTGTTCAAAAGCTTTTAAGTTTAATTAGGTCCCATTTGCTTATTTTTGTTTTTATTGCCATTATTCTAGGAGGTGGTTTATAGAGAATCTTGCTGTGGTTTATGTCAGAGAGTATTCTGCCTATGTTTTCCTCTAAGATATTTATAGTTTCTGGTCTTACATATAGGTCCTCAATCCATTTTGAGTTTATTTTTGTGCATGGTATTAGGACGTGTTCTAGTTTCATTCTTTTACATGTAGTTGGCCAGTTTTCCCAGAACCACTTGTGGGAGAGACTTTCTCCACTGTATATTTTTCCCTCCTTTGTCAAAGATAAGGTGCCCGTAGGTGTGTGGTTTTATCTCTGGCTTTCTATCTTGTTCCATTGGTCTATATTTCTGTTTTTGTGCTAGTACTGTCTTGATGACTGTAGCTTTGTAGTGTAGTGTGAAATCAGGAAGGCTGTTCTCTCCAGTTCTATTCTTCTTTCTCAAGATTGCTTTGGCTATTCGAGGTCTTTTGTGTTTCCATACAAATTGTGAAATTACTCATTCTAGCTCTGTAAGAGGGAGAAGGCAATGGCACCCCACTCTAGTACTCTTGCCTGGAAAAATCCCATGGATGGAGGAGCCTGGTAGGCTGCAGTCCATGGGGTCGCTAAGAGTCAAACACGACTGAGCGACTTCACTTTCACTGTTCACTTTTATGCATTGGCACTCCAGTGTTCTTGCCTGGAGAATCCCAGGGACGGGGGAGCCTGGTGGGCTGCTGTCTATGGGGTCGCACAGAGTCGGACCTGACTGAAGCAACTTAGCAGCAGCAGCAGCTCTGTGAGAAATACCGTTGGTAGCTTCCCTGGTAGCCGCAGCTGATAAAGAATTTGCCTGCAATGCAGGAGACCCTTGTTCGATTCCTGGGTCAGGAAGTTCCCCTGGAGAAAGGATAGGT
>NW_011489614.1:4080-5934 GCF_000754665.1 Bison bison bison | reverse complement strand
CAGCTTCCAGGATTTGAAATAGCTCAACAGGAATTCCATCACCTCCACTAGCTTTGTTCATAGTGATTATTTCTAAGGCCCACTTGACTTCACGTTCCACGATGTCTGGCTCTAGGTCAGTGATCACACCATCGTGATTATCTGGGTCATGAAGACTTTTTGTTCAGTTCTTCTGTGTATTCTTGCCACCTCTTCTTAATATCTTCTGCTTCTGTTAAGTCCCTACCATTTATGTCCTTTATTGAGCCCATCTTTGCATGAAATGTTCCCTTGGTGTCTCTAATTTTCTTGAAGAGATCTCTAGTCTTTCCATTCTGTTGTTTTCCTTTATTTCTTTGCATTGATCACTGAGGAAGGCTTTCTTATCTCTCCTTGCTATTCTTTGGAACCCTGCATTTAAATGGGTATATCTTTCCTTTTCTCCTTTGTTTTTCGCTTCCCTTCTTTTCACAGCTATTTGTAAGGCCTCCCCAGATAGCCATTTTGCTTTTTTGTTATTTCTTTTTCTTGGGGATGGTCTTGATTCCTGTCTCCTGTACAAATGAGTCCTCTCTAATAGTTGTTAGCATTTGTCTTATGTATTGATGTGCTCCTAGATTGGGTACATATATGTTTACAATTGTTATGTCTTCTTCTGGAATTAATCCTTTGACCTGAATGTAGTGTGCTTCTTTGTCTCTTGTAACGATATTTATTGTAAAGTCTGCTTTATTTGGTATGAGTATTCTTTAGATTTCTGTTTGCAAGGATTATCTTTTTCCGGCCCCTCATTTTCAATCTGTCTGTGTTCCTAGGTTTGAGACGGGTCTCTGGTAGACAGCATATGTAGTGTAAGGGTCTTATTTTTTTATCCATTCAGTCAATCTGTCTTTTGGTTGGACCATTTAGCCCATTTACATTTAAGTTTATTATTGATAACATTTACTTTATCATTTGGGTTTGTTTTTCTGTGTTTTCTGTCTAGAGAAATTCCTTTAGCATTTGCTGAAGAGCTGGTTTGGTGGTGTTGAATTCTCTTAGCTTTGGCTTATCTCTAAAGCTTTTTGATTTCTCCTTCAAATCTGAATGTGATCCTTGTTGGATAGAGTAATCTTGTTTGTAGGTTTTTCCCTCTCATCACTTTAATTATATCCTGCCACTCTCTTCTGGCCTTCAGAGTTTTTGCTGAAAGACCCACTGTTATCCTTATGGAGATCCCCTTGTATATTATTGGTTGCTTTTCCCTCATTGCTTTTAATATTCTTTCTTTGTGTTTAGTCTTTGTTAGTTTGATTAGCATATGTCTTGGTATGTTTCTCCTTGGGTTTATCCTGTATGGGACTATTTGAGCTTTCTGGGCTTGTGTGTCTATTTCCTTCACTATATTAGGTAATTTTTTTTTTTTTTTTTTTACTATAATCACCTCAAATATTTTCTTATGTCCTTTCCTTTGTCTTCTTCTGGGACAGATGCCTATGAATCAAATGTTTGGGTGCTTTATGTTGTCTCAGTGGTCTCTGAGGCTGTCTTTATTACTTTTTTATTCTTTTTTCTTTATTCTGGGCTTCCCTTGTGGCTCAGCTGGTAAAGAATCTGCCTGCAATGCAGGAGACCTGGGTTAGATCCCTGAGTTGGGAACATCCCCTGGAGAAGGCAAAGGCTACCCACTCCAGTATTCTGGCCTGAAGAATACCATGGACTGTATAGTCCATGGGGTCACAAAGGGTTGGACACGACTGAATGACTTTCACTTCACTTTCTTTATTATGCTCTGCTTCAGTTATTTCCACCATTCTGTCTTCCAGCTCACTTATCCATCATTCTGCCTCTGTTATACTCTACTATTGTTTCCCTCCAGTGTATATTTAATCTCAG
>NW_011489614.1:678-1174 GCF_000754665.1 Bison bison bison | reverse complement strand
ACCAGATGCTATGATATTCATTTTTTGAATGTTGAGTTTTAAGCCAGCTTTTCCAGTCTCCTCTTTCACCTTCAGGAGGCTCTTTAGCTCCTCTTCACTTTTTGCCATTAAAGTGATATCATCTGCATGTCTGAGATTGTTGTTGTTTCTCCTGGAAATTTTGATTCCAGCTTGTGAGTCATCCAGCCCAGCATTTTGCATGATGTACTCTGCATTGTGCTTCTACTTCATGGACTCTGCTAAAGCCTTTGACTGTGTAGATCACAACAAACTGTGGAAAAATCTTAAAGAGGCAGGATCATCAAGCCAATTTACCTGCCTCCTGAGAAACCTGTATGCAGGTCAAGAAGCAACAGGTAAAACCAGACATGGAACAACAGACTGGTTCAAAATTTAGAAAGAAGTACATCAAGGCTTTATATTGTCACTTTGCTTATTTAACTTATATGTAGAGTACATCATGAGAAATGCTGGGCTGGATGAAGCACAAGCTGAA
>NW_011489614.1:0-303 GCF_000754665.1 Bison bison bison | reverse complement strand
GAAACAATGGAAACAGTGACAGACTTTATTTTCTTGAGCTCCAAAATCACCGCAGATGGTGATGCAGCCATGAAAGTAAAAGACTCTTGCTCCTTGGAAGAAAAGCTATAACCAACATAGACAGTGTATTAAAAAGCAGAGACAAGGGTGCCCACTTTCACCATTACTATTCAACATAGTTTTGGAAGTTTTGGCTACATTAATCAGAGCAGAAAAAGAAATAAAAGGAATCCAAATTGGAAAAGAAGAAGTAAAACTCTCACTATTTGCAGATGACAGGATCCTCTACATAGAAAACCCTAA
>NW_011489613.1:14115-15294 GCF_000754665.1 Bison bison bison | reverse complement strand
TGGTTATCTTGCAATTAGAAAGTAATCAGATATTTGGAGTTTATTGTGGTGAATACTTTAGGAGAGGGAAGTAAATAATGAAAATGCAAAGGATTGTAGGACTTGGAAGATGAAGGTTTGTGTGGCCCTTTTTTTCAATTTCAACCCAAGTACAAACTACCATTTATGTACAGAATAGTTGCTGGAGCCCAAAGAGTGGTGGAACCCAGTGGGTGAAGAACTGGCCTTATGTTCTGCTGGGAACTGATCTGACAAAGAGCTAGCAAAGAACCCTTCTTGTCTGGGTAAGACAAAGTTCTGTGAATGACTGCAGGAAGCCTCAGGAGGAAATTCAGGATACCACAGTCACTTGGTTGCCATCAGAATAAATATATACACAAGTGGAATGGTGATGCTGGCTTCTGTGAGGGTTTCTGAAGAACCTACTGGTCTCCACAAACACTGAAAAGTATGTCAGAAGAGCAGAGAAAGTGGTATGAGTACTCACTCTTCCAGAACTTAGAGAGCCTCACTCTTTGTAGCTGAATAGGTGGCAGAGAGGCATCCATCTGGTGCTTCTATGGGGAACTGACAACTTGTGACCTAGGGTACTGACAGCCCAGACAGCCAGAGACTATTAATTCCTAGCCATTCTAGAGAGTGTCTCTGCTTAAAGTACCTGGACATCAGACATAACCCATAAGTTGAACTGAGCTGAGAGAAAAAAAATAAAAAAGACAAATAACAAAGTGAAAAATGAGACCCTCAGTTCTAAGAGAGGAAAATCAAACAGGACAACCAAGACAAGAGGAAGACATGGATAACTGTTTAGGGGAGATCAATTCTGCATCAGGTGGGACTTCCCAGGTGGTGCAGTGGTAAAGAATCTGCCTGCCAATGCAGGAGACACAAGAGACTTGGGTTTAATCCCTGGGTCACAAAGATCCCCTGGAGAAGGGAATGGCATCCCACTCGCATATTCCTGCTGGGGTAATTCCATGGACATAAGAGCCTGGCAGGCTTCAGTCCACGGGGTTCCAAAGAATCAGACACAACTGAGTGACTGAGCACGCAAGCACGCAGGTTGCATCATATAATTTGGAAACCAAATAGCAATAACACAAAAGATCTTTCAGTTCAGTTCAGTCGCTCAGTCATGTCCGACTCTTTGCGACCCCGTGAATCGCAGCACACCAGGCC
>NW_011489613.1:12680-13889 GCF_000754665.1 Bison bison bison | reverse complement strand
CAGTTCAAAAGCATCAATTCTTCGGTGCTCAGCTTTTTTCACAGTCCAACTCTCACATACATACGTGAGCACGGGAAAAACCATAGCCTTGACTAGACAGATCTTTGTTGGCAAAGTAATGTCTCTGCTTTTTAATATGCTGCCTAGGTTGGTCATAACTTTCCTTCCAAGGAGTAAGCGTCTTTAATTTCATTGCTTCAGTCACCATCTGCAGTGATTTTGGAGCCCCCAAAACTAAAGTCTGACACTGTTTCCACTGTTTCCCCATCTATTTCCCATGAAGTGAAGGGAGCAGATGCCATGATCTTTGTCTTCTGAATGTTGAGTTTTAAGCCAACCTTTTCACTCTCCTCTTTCATTTTCATCAAGAGGCTTTTTAGTTCTTCTTAACTTTCTGCCATAAGGGTAGTGTCATCTGCATATCTGAGGTTATTGATATTTCTCCCAGCAATCTTGATTCCAGCTTGTGTTTCTTCCAGCCCAGCATTCCTTATGATGTACTCTCAATATAAGTTAAATAAGCAGGGTGACAATATATAGCCTTGATATATTCCTTTTCCTATTTGGAACCAGTCTGTTGTTCAATGTCCAGTTCTAACCGTTACTTCCTGACCTGCATATAGGTTTCTCAAGAGGCAGGTCAGGTGGTCTGGTATTTCCATGTCTTTCAGAATTTTCCACAGTTTATTGTGATCCACACAGTCAAAGGCTTTGGCATAGTCAATAAAGTAGAAATAGATGTTTCTCTGGAACTCTCTTGGTTTTTTTCCATGATCCAGCGGATGTTGGCAAATTGATCTCTGGTTCCTCTGCCTTTTCTAAAACCAGCTTGAACATCTGAAAGTTCATGGTTCACGTAGTGCTGAAGCCTGGCTTGGAGAATTTTGAGCATTACTTTACTAGTGTGTGAGATGAGTGCAATTGTGTGGTAGTTTGAGCATTCTTTGGCCTTGCCTTTCTTTGGGATTGGAATGAAAACTGACCTTTTCCAGTCCTGTGGCCACTGCTGAGTTTTCAAAATTTGCTAGCATATTGAGTGCAGCACTTTCACAGCATCATCTTTTAAGATTTGAAGTAGCTCAACTGGAATTCCATCACCTCCACTAGCTTTGTTCGTAGTGATGTTTTCTAAGGCCCACTTGACTTCACATTCCAGGATGTCTGGCTCTAGGTGAGTGATCACATCATCGTGATTATCTGGGTCGTGAA
>NW_011489613.1:11801-12580 GCF_000754665.1 Bison bison bison | reverse complement strand
AAATCTATTTCTCACTTCCACTGTATAATCATAAGGGAGTTGATTTGGTCACACCTGAATGGTCTAGTGGTTTTTGCCACTTTCTTTAGACTTCAGCAAATAAGTTTTAAGCAAGAAAAGCTTCACTACTTAGACATGAATTAATAGCTTTGAAAATCAAGAGAAACCATACTTCTAAATGTAGATATTGGAAACTAGATGGTGATTCCAGGGTGAAAAAAAAAAAAAGGTGCCAGATATTACATTTTGGAACCCAAGATACAAATACAAAATGTTTCTGAATGAGAGAACAGAAATGTTGGAAAAGAAGTGATGATTAAACAGGGAAATATCTTCCTTAGGTAAAGAAAGAAGAGTCTGAATACTGAATTGACTCATTTAATTGCCATTAAGTCTGATGAGAAAAGATTCGTATATGCTGGTAGAATTCCTGAATTCAAAGATTAAAGAGAAGTGTCATAAAATCTGGCAGGGAATGAGAAAAGAAAAGTATTTACAGAAGAAAAGTATTAGGCAGGACTAAATACTTGAAGCTAGAAGAGTCCTTTATAAGCTATCAAGGCAAAAAGTAAAAATTCCCAAATTTTATACCCCAAGATGCAGCTCATCTGACAAAATATTTTTAAAAATTTAGAGCATAAAAACATAACTCAGAGCATATAGCATCTATATACTCTACATGAAGAAAATGCTTACCTAACCAAATGGTCACAAACTGCTTATCTAAGTTCACCAATTGCTTACCTAAGCAATTATTGGATCAAAACAGAAAACTTAAG
>NW_011489613.1:9741-10470 GCF_000754665.1 Bison bison bison | reverse complement strand
TCCAGGAAGATTCCACATCAGCAGAGCAACTGCGCTCATGTGCCACAACTACTGAGCCTGAGCTCTACAGCCTGGAGTCACAAGTATTGGAACCCACAGGTCTAGAGCCTGTGGTCTGCAACAAGAGAAGCCACGGCAGTGAGAAGTCCATGCGCCGCAACAAAGCATAGCCCCTGCTCATTGAAACTAGAGAGAGCCCACGTGCAACAGGGAAGACCCAACACAGCCAAAAATAAATAAATAAATATTTTTAAAATGTGTAATGCTATCCTCATTGTCTTGGATAGATTTCCAAAATGTATTGTTTAGTCAAAAGACAAGAATCAGAGTTGTACATATAGAATCAACTTCTTATATTGAGTGTATGTGTGTTTATGTGTGTGTGCACCTATGGATATTATTATATGATTATTTAGAAGAATTTAAAAGGATAAGCACCCAACAGTGAATATTGCTTACCTTCTTAGGAGAGTGGTAGAGGGTGAGAAGAGAGAAAGAGGGGCCACAAAAAAGAAAATTATTTTTTAAAATATACTTGATTAATAAGTCATCTATTATGTGAGCCCACTTTGGTAAAATTATATGTATGCCCATATATATATATATATATGTATGTATGCATTATGCACAAAGAGATACATGGAATGACGACTACTAAAACTTTAATGGAAGCTTTCTTGAGGTAGTGAATTTCAGAATGTATATGTTCTTCCATATTTACACACACAC
>NW_011489613.1:8085-9565 GCF_000754665.1 Bison bison bison | reverse complement strand
TCACAGTCCAACTCTCACATCCATACATGACTACAGGAAAAACCATAGCCTTGACTAGACAGACCTTTGTTGGTAAAGTAATGTCTCTGCTTTTCAATATGCTATCTAGGTTGGTTATAACTTTTCTTCCAAGGAGTAAGCGTCTTTTAATTTCATGGCTGCAGTCACCATCTGCAGTGATTTTGGAGCCTCCAAAAATAAAGTTTGACGCTGTTTCCACTGTTTCCCCATCTATTTCCCATGAAGTGATGGGACAAGATGCCATACCTAAGTTGAAAAGTCTGAGTTTAATAAAGGTTATATTTCTCATAAAGATAGTGGAGCTAGTGCAGGAAATCCAGGTTTGTTTCCCTCAAAAATGTTTCTTCTGAATACTACTCAGTGCTTACCTATTTCTATCCCCTCTCCACGTGCTAGCCTTCGCTCTCTTCATCCTCCTAGGCATACTTTGATCCTTTCTGACAATTTCCTATAAAGTGACTTTATGCTAAGAGTCTCTTTGCAGAATTTTTGCACTAAAACTTCTCACTTTTACATCCTGTGCATTATTAGATTTGCTAATTGTGATATGCTATGACTAAACTTTCACGTTCACATAGGTTTTACATTTTTCAGGGGCATGTCACTATGATTTTACCTCAAATCATAGATTAGTTTGTTTTTTTTTTTTAAGTAGTGTAGAAAGTGTCAGTATGTGTGAATAAACAATATAAAACAAAGGTCAACATAAATTTTTCTCTTTTATTGTAAACTCTCAGATGTCTCATGACATATTAAATGACCACAGAAGACTTAACAAATCACGCACCTAATTGTCATATCTATACAGATTGAGACATTGCTTTACTGTGGGATGTGGTTCCAAGAGTCTTATTTCTTATGTATCTATCTTCCAATTTTAACTTCAATTACCAACCAGAATTTTTTAAAATTGTTTTTTTCCGTAAAACATTAATGGAAATCAGGACAGTGATTCAAAAGGTACTAACCTCTTCCCCGGAAGATCATTTAGCAATCATTAATACTTACTGATTGCTAACCAGGTTTGAAGTTGTATCAAGATAGTGTCACAATTTCAGCTTCAACTGAAGCAGTAAGGCCTTTACAGAAATCTGATAAGAAACATCATTTTTTCTCTTAAACTGGATGAGACAGCAATTACTTTACCTTTATTTGCTACCAAAATTCATTTTAGATAACAAATATTATATCTATGAGATCACAGATCTTTTATTTTGTAATAATACTGATATATATAAAAATGAACTACCTTAGAGAATTTATGTTATCAGTAGCTTATACATGCCCTACCCCATTGAACATATGGTTCTCACTGAATGAAGATTATTACAGTTGCAAAGTTGAAGTATCCCTCATATCAATTCTTACTATTAAAATATTTACTCTAAAGATTTAGGAGGTTGCACCCAAAATTCACCATTTGAATTTTAAAACACTTGTGCTTTGTGAGGAACCCAGG
>NW_011489613.1:7496-7985 GCF_000754665.1 Bison bison bison | reverse complement strand
AAGTGTGCTGCTGTCCTATGTCAGCTGCTTTCCTGAGAGGATCAAGTGTGATATCCAAGTTGTTTAAACTTTTTGTGCATTATCATTTCCATCTTATCACTCTTTCCCCTGAGCATTAAGCCTTTCATAGGTTGCAGTATTTACTTCTGGCAAAAGTCTGAGGCAGTACTAGCTCAAGTATAAATTAGATAGTGAGAAAATAAAACAATGACTTCCAGATCATGATGTTCCTAATTGGGCATATACATTGCTTGTAGAATCTAAAAAGTGCTCAAGTAAGGCCATTTAGTGACTGTATCTGGAACAAGACAGAGACAAGGCCATTCCACCAACAGAAGAAGCTAGATATCTCCATTTTCTGATAAACATGAGGAGAAGGCAATGGCAACCCACTCCAGTACTCTTGCCTGGAAAATCCGGTGGACGGAGGAGCCTGGTAGGCTGCAGTCCATGGGGTTGCTAAGAGTCAGACATGACTGAGCGACTTCA
>NW_011489613.1:3904-7396 GCF_000754665.1 Bison bison bison | reverse complement strand
GAGCCTGGTGGGCTGCCGTCTATGGGGTCACACAGAGTCGGAGACAACTGAAGTGACTTAGCAGCAGCATGAGTGACAGCTGCTTCTTTATCAATATCAGCTAGAGTCCTGCTTTAATCCACTCATTTCATAGACACATGTAGATATAGATAAACAGACAAATGAATTTCCTGGGGTACAGTCCCCTTTGCTATACTAAGGTATATAATAAACCAAATTTTATTTGCTTGTAGGAGTGTTCTTGGTGACAGGTGATATTTAGTCAGTTAATTCTTTGTATGTTATGGCATTGTTTCCTTATCTTATAGTATATATTTATTGAACTATAGGAGAAAAATGTAATTTATGTATACTACCATGAAGTACTGCAGGAAATTGTACATAGCTATACAAATTATGAGTATATTATGCTAAATATTTGAATAAGTGTTATAACAGTTCCTTTTATGAAGAAATCCTTGATGGACTGCATTATTAGAAAAATTATAAACCAAGGAACACATTACTATGGTTACCATTTTAAATGCTAAAATAAAACTCAGGTTGTCTAAACATATATTGTCCAAATATTCACAGCAACAGATTAGGATCATATATTATATTAGAACCTCTTGACTGGGACACTAGATGAGGAAGAAAACATAATGAGAGGTACTTTTCAATATTTTCTTCACTTTGAGTAACTGAAGTTGAATCACACATGTTACAAACTCAAAGAGAAATATTCTACCTTACCAACCATGATGTTCTGAATGGGCAATTATTTAGGTGGATCATAAGTGAAAGGGGGGTTGGAGTACACAAGCAACATGTTTATTTTGCAATTTTGTGTCAGAATTGGTAAAAACACAATCTCATTCAGGCCATATAAATCTGAGAAAGCAGGAACTGCTGTTCCATTTTACAATAGCCCATTTTATAATGGACTTCCCAGATGGCTCAGTGGTAAAGAATCTGCCTGCCAATGCAGGAGCTCAGGAAATGCAGGTTCAATCCCTGGTTGGGGAGCTAAGAACCTACATGCCTTGTGGTCAAAAAATCAAAACATAAAACAGAAGAAATACTGTAACAAATTCAATTAAGATTTAAACAATGGTCCACAACAGAAAAATCTTTTTTAAAAAGGTGAATATAAAAGAAAAGGCAGTACTTCATGAAAGTCAGACATGAGGATGACTAAAAAATGTTGAAGAAGATATGTGGTTAGGAGAAAGAAGTGACTCAAAGTTTCACAGCTATTTGCAACTGTCTTTGTTCTTTATGCTATATCTGTATACAAGTGGCTGTTCCTGAAAAGGCATAGAAAATTTTAATGCAAAGTTATAGTTTTGTCACAGGCTAGTTTTACAAAATAGCAGTGGTATCTTCATCACTTTGTCCTGTCTGAGATCTCTTCTCTTTTGTGAATGACTGATATGAGGGATGCCTTTCCACATGAAGAGAATACATTGCTATCCAAAAGGCTGAAATCATACCTTGCAGACCTCAGCAGAATAATCACAATTTGAACACATTCAATTAATAACCACGATATACCTAATATTCATATAAGAGATGCAAAGGCAGCAGCCAGTGGTTTTTCATTAAGTTCCTGTGCTTCTGATTGGCCCAACATTAGCAGCTATCACTCTCCAGATCCCATCACATCATAAGCCTTAGCTCCTCTTAACTCTACATTTACTTGAGTCCTACCTATATCTAATGAACAAAGTTCTTAGCCTTTAATAAGCCTCCTGCTGCTTTTGCTGCTGTTGTGAGATTATACCTTTCTTCTGTCTCCTTGTATTTTGCACTTTTGTACATTTACATTATACTGCTGAGTGGGAGGTGCTTTTGTCCAGTCTCAGTACTTCAGGCCTTTTATCTTTTGCTCTTTGCCTACAGAGCTGTGGATTTCACTGAGCTAGGTCTTGTTATTCCCATCTACACTGAAACACGATCATGTGTGTCAGCCACACTAAGCTAAGTTAGCTTAAGAAAAAAATCTCAAATCTCTATTTCAGAAAACAACAAATATGTATTTCTAACCTTTGCTACATGTCTACTGTGGGTTACCAGAGAGGCTCTGCTCTTCACTAAATAACTCAAGGTGATGACTGAGCCATGCATCAGATGTGGTCAGTTGCTGTGCCACAGGCAATGTGATATATCTCATTTCCTCTCACAGATCACTACCCAATAGATTACTAGCCCCACCAACAAAAAGAAAGACCCTGATGTTGGAAAACATTGAGGGGAGGAGGAGAAGAGGGTGACAGAGGATGAGATGGTTGGATGGCATCACCGACTCAATGGACAAGAGTTTGAGCAGACTCCAGGAGATGATGAAGGACAAGGAAGCCTGCTGTCCTGCTGTCCATGGGGTCACAAAGAGTTGGGCACGACTTGGCGACTAAACAACAACCACCACCAATAAAAATGGCACCAGGCACTGCAATCCTACCTCTTCCTGGGAAGACAGAGAATTGGAAATAGTTGGCAAACAGCATTGACTACCACACTAAGCATGTGAAAGGAAAACATTAATAATTCTGAATTGTCTAATGTTATATTTTTCATAGAAGTGTTTTATCTGGTCTTAGTAAGGAGAGCAAGGCTACTGCTTTTGTTTTGACACAACATATTTGTTTGTTTTTAGTAGACTTTATTTTTTGGAACAGTCTTAGATTCACAGGAATATTGAGCAGAAGGTATAGAGATTTCCCATATACTCCCTGGCATCAGCCTCTTCAACCAACAACATCCCCTACCAGAATAGTACATTTTTTAGAATTGATTAATCTACTTTGACACATCTAAATTATCCAAAGTACACTGGTTACATTAGACTTCATTCTTGATGTACATTCTAAAATTTTGGACAAATGTATAATAACATGCATCCACTATTGTAGTATCATACAGAATAGTTTCAGATCAGATCAGTCGCTCAGTCGTGTCCAACTTTTTGCGACCCCATGAATGGCAGCACGCCAGGCCTCCCTGTCCATCACCAACTCCCGGAGTTCACCCAGACTCACGTCCATTGAGTCAGCGATGCCATCCAGCCATCTCATCCTCTGTCATCCCCTTCTCCTCCTGCCCCCAATCCCTCCCAGCATCAGAGTCTTTTCCAATGAGTCAACTCTTCGCATGAGGTGGCCAAAGTACTGGAGTTTCAGCTTTAGCATCATTCCCTCCAAAGAAATCCCAGGGCTGATCTCCTTCAGAATGGACTGGTTGGATCTCCTTGCAGTCCAAGGGACTCTCAAGAGTCTTCTCCAACACCACAGTTCAAAAGCATCAATTCTTTGGCTCTCAGTCTTCTTCACAGTCCAACTCTCACATCCATACATGACCACAGGAAAAACCATAGCCTTGACTAGACGGACCTTTGTTGGCAAAGTACTGTCTCTGCTTTTGAATATGCTATCTAGGTTGGTCATAACTTTCCTTCCAAGGAGTAAGCGTCTTTTAATTTCATGGCTGCAGTCACCCTCTGCAGTAATTTTT
>NW_011489613.1:2922-3804 GCF_000754665.1 Bison bison bison | reverse complement strand
TTGGAACCAGTCTGTTGTTCCATGTCCAGTTCTAACTATTGCTTCCTGACCTGCATACAAATTTCTCAAGAGGCAGATCAGGTGGTCTGGTATTCCCATCTCTTTCAGAATTTTCCACAATTTATTATGATCCACACAGTCAAAGGCTTTGGCATAGTCAATAAAGCAGAAGTAGATGTTTTTCTGGAACTCTCTTGCTTTTTCCATGATCCAGCGGATGTTGGCAATTTGATCTCTGGTTCCTCTGTCTTTTCTAAAATCAGCTTGCACATCAGCAAGTTCATGGTTCACATGTTGCTGAAGCCTGGCTTGAAGAATTTTGAGCATTACTTTACTAGCGTGTGAGATGAGTGCAATTGAGTTTAACACCTCTTTAATACATCCTGTGCTTTTCCTTTTCATCCATCCCTTACCCTAAACCCTGGACTCCCCTGGTAGCTCAGATGATAGAGAGTCTGCCTGCAATGCAGGAGACCCAGGTTTAACCCCTGGGTTGGGAAGATCCCCTGGAGAAGGGAATGGAAGCCCATTCCCGTATTTTTGCCTGGAGAATTCCATAGACAGAGGAGCCTGGCAGGCTACAGGCAATGGAGTTGAAGAGTCAGACATGACTGAGCAACTAACACTTTCACTTTCACTTTCTTTTACCCACAGATCAGATCAGATCAGTCGCTCAGTCGTGTCTGACTCTTTGCGACCCCATGAATCGCAGCATGCCAGGTCTCCCTGTCCATCACCATCTCCCGGAGTTCACTCAAACTCATGTCCATCAAGTCGGTGATGCCATCCAGCCATCTCATCCTCTGTTGTCCCCTTCTCCTCCTGCCCCCAATCCCTCCCAGCATCAGGGTCTTTTCCAATGAGTCAACTCTTCACATGAGG
>NW_011489613.1:0-202 GCF_000754665.1 Bison bison bison | reverse complement strand
AAATTAAAATATGCTTGTTCCTTGGAAGGAAAGCTATAATAAACCTAGACAGCATATTGAAAAGTAGAGACATCACTTGGCTGACACAGGTCTATCTAGTCAAAGGTATGGTTTTTCCAGTAGTCACGTATGAATATGAGAATTGGACCATAAAGAAGGCTGAGTGCTAAAGAATTGATGCTTTTGAATTGTGGTGCTGGAG
>NW_011489612.1:4796-5308 GCF_000754665.1 Bison bison bison | reverse complement strand
CTCTGTGATTCCTGGACTTGGTTGACTATGTCTTTTCCCATGTCAAGGAAGTTTTCAGCTATTATCTCTTCAAGTATTTTCTCAAGTCCTTTCTCTCAATCTTCTACTTAGGGGACCTCTATAATGCAAATATTGGTGTGTTTAATATTGTCCCAGAGGACTCTTGGGCTATATTCATCTTTTTTCATCCTTTTTTCTATATTCTGTTCTGAAGCAGTGTTTTCCACCATTCTTTCCCCCAGGTCACTTGTCTATTCTGCCTCAGTTATTCTGCTACTGATTCCTTCTAGTGTATTGTTTGTTCTATTTTTTCTTTAGTTCTTCTAGGCCTTTAGTAAACATTTCTTGCATCTTCTCCATTGTTTCCCAAGATTCTGGATCATTTTCACTATCATTATTCTGAATTCTTTAGGTGGGAGGTTGTCTATCTCCACTTCTTTTAGTTGTTTCTGGGTTTTATCTTGTCCCTTCATCTGGGACATAACTCTCTGCTTTTTCATCCTAATTAACTT
>NW_011489612.1:0-628 GCF_000754665.1 Bison bison bison | reverse complement strand
AAAACCAGACCACCTGATCTGCCTATTGAGAAATTTGTATGCAGGTCAGGAAGCAACAGTGAGAACTGGACATGGAACAACAGACTGGTACCAAACAGGAAAAGGAGTACGTCAAGGCTGTATATTGTCACCCTGCTTGTTTAACTTCTATGCAGAGTACATCATGAGAAATGCTGGGCTGGAAGAAGCACAAGCTGGAATCAAGATTGACAGGAGAAATATCAATAGCCTCAGATATGCAGATGGCATGACCCTTATGGCAGAAAGTGAAGAGGAACTAAAAAGCCTCTTGATGAAAGTGAAAGAGGAGAGTGAAAACTTTGGCTTAAAGTCAACATTCAGAAAATGAAGATCATGGCATCCGGTCCCACCACTTCATGGGAAATAGATGGGGAAACAGTGAAAACAGTGTCAGACTTTATTTTGGGGGGGGGCTCAAAAATCACTGCAGATGGTGATTGCAGCCATGAAATTAAAAGATGCTTACTCCTTGGAAGAAAAGTTATGACCAACCTAGATAGCATATTGAAAAGCAGAGACATTACTTTGCCAACAAAGGTCTGTCTAGTCAAGGCTATGGTTTTTCCAGTGGTCGTGTATGGATGTGAGAGTTGGGCTGTGAAGAAAA
>NW_011489611.1:14612-15104 GCF_000754665.1 Bison bison bison | reverse complement strand
ATACACCCTTTTTGTGTTTCCTGTCTAGAGAAGATCCTTTAGCATTTGTTGGAGAGCTGGTTTGGTGGTGCTGAATTCTCTCAGCTTTTGCTTGTCTGTAAAGCTTTTGATTTCTCCTTCATATTTGAATGAGATCCTTGTTGGGTACAATAATCTGGGTTGTAGATTTTTCCCTTTCATTATTTTAAGTATGTCCTGCCATTCCCTTCTGGCTTGAAGAGTTTCTATTGAAAGATCAGCTGTTATGCTTATGGGAATCCCCTTGTGAGTTATTTGTTGTTTTTCCCTTGCTGCTTTTAATATTTGTTCTTTGTGTTTGATCTTCATTAATTTGATTAATATGTGTTTTGGGCTGTTTCACCTTGGGTTTATCCTGTTTGAGACTGTCTGGGTTTCTTGGACTTGGGTGGCTATTTCCTTCCCCTTTTTAGGGAAGTTTTCAACTATTATCTCCTCAAGTATTTTCTCATGGCCTTTCTTTTTGTCTTCTTC
>NW_011489611.1:14047-14418 GCF_000754665.1 Bison bison bison | reverse complement strand
TTCTCTGCCTTTTCATCTTGTTTAGGTTGCTGTGTTTGGGGTGGCCTTTCTGTATGCTGGAAGTTTGTGATTCCTCTTTATTGTGGAGGTTCCTCCCTGTGGGTGGGTTTGGACAGGTGTCTTGTCAAGGTTTCCTGGCTAGGGAAGCTTGGGTCGGTGTTCTGGTGGGTGGAGCTGGATCTCTTCTCTCTGGAGTGCAATGAAGTGTCCAGTAGTGAGTTTTGAGGTGTCTACGGGTTTGGTGTGACTTTTGGCCGCCTGTATTTTTGTGCTCAGAGTTATGTTCCTGTGTTGTTGGAGAATTAGCCAGGTATGTCTTGCTCTGAAACTTGTTGGCTTTTTGGTGGAGCTTGGTTTCAGTTTAGGTATCG
>NW_011489611.1:8818-10475 GCF_000754665.1 Bison bison bison | reverse complement strand
CTAGTGTTTACTAGCCTGTGTCAGTCTTCCACATAAGTTGCAAATATCTTCACAGAGTACCAAGGGCCATTTTTCCAGGACCTGGCACATTAGGTACACACTCTGGGACCACACATCAGACATATGTCTTGTATATATTACTTCATAGAGTTTGTATATAGGAATTTTAGATAGAAATGGATAATAGGCATGACTTAGATTACATACTAGGTTGATCCAAGGAAACAAATTGCCCATCAAAGAAGACCTAGTGAGTATAGTGGATCTGTCCTGGATCTGCCACTTAGCTCTTTGTCTTGTTTCATTAATATCATGTACAAATCATGTACAAATCACATTTTCCAAATGGTGACAGCACTTCACTAATACTGTGGCTCAAGTAATGTAATCACTTCACCAAATGGCCTAGCATTGTTGGCTCAAACCCAAGATGAAGGCATAGATTCCAGCCAGAAAATGTAACAACTGTAACAAAACCATCTAAGCCCAAACATTTGGATACTTGACTCCCTGAACACAATAAGCCAATGGACTCACTTAGCACACAATAATCCTAAGTAATATGTTTAAGAGAAGTCTCGAACTCACCTAGCCAGTATTAGTCTAGCCACTGTTAGTCTAGCAGGGTCCTTTCATCTTTTGAGCACTTTGGAAGATTCCATTTCTCTTTTCCCCTTTGCCAATGAGAGGGACCATGTCACTCACTCTGGCCAATAACTTGTGAGATGAAGTGCTATTTCGTGACATATTTCAGTTTTTGCTGTGGGACCTTCTATTTTCCCTTCCCCCTTTCATAGTGATTGTGGAAGTGTAGGAGAGATACATACATGTATATCTGTGAGTCTATTTCTGTTTTATAAATAAGTTCATTTTATATTTTAGATTTCACATGAGTAATATCGTATGATACTTTGTTTTTGTCTCACTACATTTATGATAATCTCTAGGTCCATCCATGTTGCTGTAAATGGCATTATTTCATGCTTTTCATGGCTGAGTAGTATTCTGTTGTATATATATATATACCATATCTTCTTTATCCACTCATCTGCTGATGGACATTTGGCTTACATCCATGTCTTGGCTATATTCACAGCTAGTCATAATAGCCATTGCTCTTTAAATACAAATGGAAGGTTTCAATTTCCTTACTGGTGGTAGTATTTTCTCAACTGGTGAGATGGCCAACCATCACAGTATATGATGATGGAAATAATTAGGACAAGAATCCAGAGAGAAGAGTCTCCACTGAAGTATGGAAGACCGAGAGCTTTCATCGCACTCGCCTATGATTTTTATAATTGACTGGATAATAAAGCTTTCTTAAGTGAACAATGCAAAGAAATAGAGGAAAACAACAGAATGTGAAAGACTAGAGATAGCTTCAAGAAGATTGGAGATACCAAGGGAACATTACATGCAAAGATGGGCACAATAAAGGGCGGAGATGGTATGGACCTAACAGAAGCAGAAGATATTAAGAAGAAGTGGCAAACATACACAGAAGAACTATACAAAAAATGTCATAATAATCCAGATGACCACAGTGGTGTGATCACTCACCTATTGCCAGACATCCTGGAGTCCAAAGTCAAGTGGGCCTTAGGAAGCATCACTACGAACAAAGCCAGTGGAGGTGATGGAATTCCAGCTGAGC
>NW_011489611.1:4915-5184 GCF_000754665.1 Bison bison bison | reverse complement strand
TATAATCAGTCTGATTTCGGTGTTGACCATCTGGTGATGTCCACGTGTAGAGTCTTCTCTTGTGTTGTTGGAAGAGGGTGTTTGCTATG
The DNA here is from genome assembly GCF_000754665.1 of Bison bison bison. Lineage (NCBI taxonomy): Eukaryota > Metazoa > Chordata > Mammalia > Artiodactyla > Bovidae > Bison > Bison bison. Next base: position 5,095 of record NW_011489611.1, on the reverse strand, counting down.
ACCAGTGTGTTCTCTTGGCAAAATGCTATTCACCTTTGCCCTGCTTCATTCTGCACTCCAAGGCCAAATTTGCCCGTTACTCAAGCAAGAGAGTTCCAGAAAAAACATCTATTTCTGCTTTATTGACTATGCCAAAGCCTTTGATTGTGTGGATCACAATAAACTGTGGAAAATTCTGAA
>NW_011489611.1:0-750 GCF_000754665.1 Bison bison bison | reverse complement strand
CAAAGGAAGTCACCCTCTGGTGAACTGAAAGTCTGTTTGCCATTACAGTTTCACACAAAAAGTCTTGAAGCCATGTTTGGTGAGAGCAAGAGAGGCTTCATTTGATCCCCAAATTGTTGCCTTGGGGAAGTCCTTTATTCTGAACCCCTAGCTTTCTCTGGGGGTGCCCTACAACCACCAGAAAAAGTTGGGTTGACATAAGAAAGAGTCTAGTGGCTTAGTGAAGCCCCTAGTTACCTGGCATAACTCTTTATAAATCTGGGGTATTTTTTTGAAACTTCAGGGTAAGTGATCATTCTGTACACCCCCTCAAAGGTGGATTCTTAACCATTGGGCCACCAGGGAAGTCCCCAGTCCATCTTTAGCTATTGGCCTTTTTTCTTCCTTCAAGATCATGCTCCTCAAACAAATTGTCTGTATTTGCTGCCTTCATATCTGACTTATTTACTCCTCAACTACTTCAATCTGACTTTTACTCCCCATCATTCTATTGATATAGCTTTGATAATACTGTCTTTTTTACTGGTCATCTCTCTAGTATTGGACATTGTTGATTGTGGTCCTCCTCTGCTCCACTCTCAAAATTATCTTTCAGGCACGACTTCTTACTGAGCCTGAACAGCAAGATCCAACCCTTCAATTATTTTCTTGCTACTATCACTTTCTGGCTTCCTTTACCCTTCAGTGCTACATAGTTGGAAAACTCCATCACGCTTCTTTTACTGAAAGACCTCATTGTTTCTCCCTGTG
>NW_011489610.1:4785-5552 GCF_000754665.1 Bison bison bison | reverse complement strand
AAGAATTGATGCTTTTGAACTGTGGTGCTGGAGAAGACTCTTGAGAGTCCCATGGACTGCAAGGAGATCTAACCAGTCCATCCTAAAGATCAGTCCTGGGTGTTCATTGGAAGGACTAATGCTGGAGCTGAAACTTCAATACTTTTTCCACCTGATGCGAAGAGCTGACTCATTGGAAAAGACCCTGATGCTGGGAAAGATTGAGGGCAGGAGGAGAAGGGGATGACAGAGGATGAGATGGTTGGATGGCATCATCAACTCAGTGGACATGAATTTCAACTAATTCCAGAAGATAGTGAAGTACAGGGAAGCCTGGAGTGCTGCAGTCCATGGGGTTCCAAAGAGTCAGACACTACTTAGTGACTGAACAACAACAACCATAAGGGCTTCCTGGAGGGCTCAGAGGTAAAGAATCTGCCGGCAGTGCAGGAGATGCAGGGGACACAGGTTCAATCTCTGGGTCAGGAGGATCCCTCAGTGAAGGAAATGGCAACCCACTTCAGTATTCTTGGCTGGAAAATCCCATGGGCAGAGGAACCTGGTGGGCTACAGTCCAAAGACTTGCAAAGTGTTGGACATGACTGAGCATGCATGCACCACACTAATTAAACAACAAGAAAAGTTAATACTCGGAGAGGTGGTCCTAAGATGGTGGAGGAATAGGATGGGGAGACCACTTTCTCCCCCAACAAATTCATCAAAAGAACATTTAAACGCTGAGTATATTCCACAAAACAACTTACTGAATGCCAGCAGAGGACATCAGG
>NW_011489610.1:0-971 GCF_000754665.1 Bison bison bison | reverse complement strand
AACAACACGCTGCTGAATAACCAACAAATCACAGAAGAAATCAAAAAAGAAATAAAAATATGCATAGAAACGAATGAAAATGAAAACACAATAACCCAAAACCTATGGGACACTGTAAAAGCAGTGCTAAGGGGAAGCTTCATAGCAATACAGGCATACCTCAAGAAACAAGAAAAAAGTCAATAAATAACCTAACTCTACACCTAAAGCAACTAGAAAAGGAAGAAATGAAGAACCCTAGGGTTAGGAGAAGGAAAGAAATCTTAAAAATTAGGGCAGAAATAAATGCAAAAGAAACAAAAGAGACCATACCAAAAATCAACAAAGCCAAAAGCTTGTTCTTTGAGAGGATAAATAAAACTGACAAACCATTAGCCAGACTCATAAAGAAACAAAGGGAGAAAAATCAAATCAATAAAATTAGAAATGAAAATGGAGAGATCACAACAGACAACACAGAAATACAAAGGATCATAAGAGACTACTATCAGCAATTATATGCCAATAAAATGGACAACTTGGAAGACATGCACAAATTCTTAGAAAAGTACAACTTTCAAAAACTGAACCAGGAATAAATAGAAAATCTTAACAGACACATCACAAGCACGGAAATTGAAACTGTAATCAGAAATCTTCCAGCAAACAAAAGCCCAGGTCCAGATGGCTTCACACCTGAATTCTACCAAAAATTTAGAGAAGAGCTAACACCTATCCTACTCAAACTCTTTCAGAAAATTGCAGAGGAAGGTAAACTTCCAAACTCATTCTATGAGGGCACCATCACCCTAATACCAAAACTTGACAAAGATGCCACACAAAAAAGAAAACTACAGGCCAATATCACTAATGAATATAGATACAAAAATCCTTAACAAAATTCTAGCAATCAGAATCCAACAAAACATTAAAAAGATCATGCACCATGACCAAGTGGGCTTTATCCCAGGGATGCAAGGATTCTTCAATAT
>NW_011489609.1:8602-9055 GCF_000754665.1 Bison bison bison | reverse complement strand
AACTGTACAAAAAAGATCTTCATGACCCAGATATTCACAATGGTGTGATCACTGACCTAGAGCCAGGCATCCTGGAATGTGAAGTCAAGTGGGCCTTAGAAAGCATCACTATGAACAAAGCTAGTGGAGGTGATGGACTTCCTGTTGAGTTATTCCAAATCCTGAAAGATGATATGCCAGAAAATTTGGAAAACTCAGCAGTGGCCACAGGACTGGAAAAGGTCAGTTTTCATTCCAATCCCAAACAAAGGCAATGCCAAATTACCCCACAATTGCACTCATCTCACGCGCTAGTAAAGCAATGTTCAAAATTCTCCAAGCCAGGCTTCAGCAATATGTGAACGCTGAACTTCCTGATGTTCAAGCTGGTTTTTGCAAAGGCAGAGGAACCAGAGATCAAATTGCCAACATCTGCTGGATCATGGAAAAAGCAAGAGACTTCCAGAAAAGCAT
>NW_011489609.1:3804-5076 GCF_000754665.1 Bison bison bison | reverse complement strand
CACCAGGCTCCTCAGTCCTTGGGATTCTCCATGCAAGAATACTGGAGTGAGTTGCCATGCCCTCCTCCAGGACTGGGACAGTAGGTAAGGACAAATGCACAAAGAAACAAACAAAAAAATGTGATCCTGTGCATGGAACAGTAAAGAATAAATACAGAGTAAAGCTGATAAAAGCAATTGAGAGTTATTCACAATAGCTTCTCATTGTCTGATTTCTTGTTCCTTTTGGGACACCCAACTGACCTCAGACCCTGGGGTTTCCTAAATTCTCCTAAATACTGGTATTTAATTCTCCCTGTTTGGGTACATTAACCTTAGTTGGTTTCTGATGCTTGTTAATAAATAGTCTTAAGTTAAACAGTAGAATCTTCAGGTTCTAGGGAAATTATTTTTAGAGTGCCTGGTATTGATCCCTCCCAAGCTTCCTTTGTGGTTCAGCTGGTAAAGAATCTTCCTGCAGTGTGGGAGACCTGGGTTTGATCCGTGGGTTGGGAAGATCCCCTGGGGAAGGGAACAGCTACCCACTCCAGTATTCTGGCCTGGAGAATTCCATGGTTTGTATAGTTCATGTTGTCGCAAACAGTCGGACACGACTAAACAGCTTTCACATACTCCATGGAGGATGGAAAGCCTACCCAATCCAGTATTCTGGCCTGGAGAACTCCTTGGACTGTATAGTCCATAAAGTGGCAAGACACAACTGAGTGACTTTCACTCACAAGCAACTTCAGCACACATTTATAGAGAAAATGATTAAGAAAGATATATATTTTTAAAGTACATTCCACACCATTGAAGCATTTTGAGAACAACTTAAGTATGGTCAGCCTACATATCTGACTTCGAAATTTCACCTTGCTTAAATATTAGTATTAAATCAATTGGAATGTACAGATTCTAACAACATATTATTGCTTCCTAAAAGCATGGATTTTTTGAGTGACACCTTTCAATGGTACACTGAAATATTTTGTTCTGCCTGAAATGATGTCTTCTGAAAACATGCAACACAAAACAATACATGCAGTAGAGGAGTGGAGTTAAAGAGGAAGCAGTTCACAAGATGAGTCAAGGACAAAATCTTGTTTGTATAAAAGTTTCTGTGCAGGAAAGTAAGATTTTTGTCTGACAAGGAATTTGAAAAAGCTAAATAAAAGTGGAAGCTGTTCTTTTGGCACATTCAGGAGTGCAAGAAGTCTTGCATTCGCCTAGATTTAGTGACTAATAGAACATGAAAAATTTAGAGAAATCCAAGATGGTGGAGGAGTAGGT
>NW_011489609.1:0-545 GCF_000754665.1 Bison bison bison | reverse complement strand
AGTGGGAGCACTGACAGCAAAGTCTCTAGACTGACAGAAAAACTCCTAACCCTAGGGAGTATTTAATTTAGTGAGAACTCCCCACAAAGGCCTGTATACAATACCTGGCATCATACAACTGCCAGCAGCATGCATCACAGGACGCCTCATCCAAACAACAAATAAGACAAAAACACAAACCAAATCATCAGCAAACAGGATTACCGTCTCACACAGCCCTACCCATCAGAGTGGGGGAAAAAAACTCACCTCCTCCCATCAGAATGCAAGAACAAGTCACACCCAACAGAACCTACACAAACCACTGGAATAACCTTACCCAGCAATGGCAGAAACCAAAGGAAGAAGGAATTCGAACTCAGAGTCTGAGAAAAGGAGACCTCAAACACAGTAAATATTTTTATATAAATTTATTTATTTTAATTGGAGGTTAATTACTTTACAATATTGTATTGGTTTTGCCATACATCAACATGAATCTGTCATGGGTGTATACGTGTTCTTCATCCCGAAACCCCCTCCCTCCTCCCTCCCCATACCATCCC
>NW_011489608.1:14912-15716 GCF_000754665.1 Bison bison bison | reverse complement strand
GCAGCCACCTCTCAATCCCTTATGATTATACGGTGGAAGTGACAAATAGATTTAAGGGACTAGATCTAATAGACACAGTGCCTGATGAACTATGGAGGAGGTTCATGACATTGTATGGGAGACAGGGATCAAGACCATCCCCATAGAAAATATGCAAAAAAGCAAAATGACTGTCTGAAGAGGCCTTACAAATAGCTGTGAGAAGAAAAGAAGCAAAAAGCAAAGGAGAAAAAGAAAGATACAAGCATCTGAATGCAGAGTTCCAAAGAATAGCAAGGAGAGATAAGAAAGCCTTCCTCAGAGATCAAAGCAAAGAAACAGAGGGAAACAACAGAATGGGAAAGACTAGAGGTCTCCTCAAGAAAATTAGAGATACCAAGGGAACATTACATGCAAAAATGGTATGGACCTAACAGAAGCAGAAGATATTAAGAAGAGGTGGCAAGAATACACAGAAGTACTGTACAAAAAAGAGGTTCACGACCCAGATAACCACGATGGTGTGATCACTCACGTAGAGCCAGACATCCTGGAATGTGAAGTCAAGTGGGCCTCAGAAAGCATCACTATGAACAAAGCTAGTAGAGGTGATGGAATTGCAGTTGAGCTATTTCAAATCCTGAAAGATGATGCAGTGAAAGTGCTGCACTTAATATGCCAGCAAATTTGGAAAACTCAGCAGTGGCCACAGAACTGGCAAAAGTCAGTTTTCATTCCAATCCCAAAGAAAGGCACTGCCAAAGAATGCTCAAACTACCGCGCAATTGCACTCATCTCACATGCTAGTAAAGTAATGCTCAAAAT
>NW_011489608.1:9633-11287 GCF_000754665.1 Bison bison bison | reverse complement strand
AAACAAAACAAAAAGAATTGCTGGTTCATACAGTAGTTCTATTTTTAGTTTTTTAGTAACCTCTATACTATTTTCCAAGGTGGATACACCAATTTACATCCATACCAGCAGTGCACAAGGGTTCCCTTTTCTCCGCATCCTCACCAACATCTGTTATTTGTAGATTTTTTTGATGATAGCCATTCTGACTGGTGTGAGGTGATATTTAATCATGGTTTTGAGGTGCATTTCTCTAATGATTAGTGACATTGAACATCTTTGGATGTCTTCTTTGAAAAAAAAAGTCTATTCTGTGTTTTTTGGTTTTTTTTTTTTTAATTAATATCCATACTAATGGGTGTAAGGTTGTTCTCATTGTGGTTTGGATTCACATTTTCCTAATGATTAGTAATATTGAGCATCTTTTCAAGTGCTTATTGGCTGGCTGTTTGTACATATTCTTTGGAGAAATGTGTATTCAAGTTCTTTCCCCAGTTTTTAATCAAATTGTTCATTCTGTTGTTATTATAGGAATTCCTTATAGGTTTTGGATGTTAATCTCTTATCAGGTACATGATTTGCAAATATTTTCTCCCATTCTGTGTGTTGTCTTTTCATTCTGTTGATAGTGTCCTTTGAAACACGAAAGTTAATATTTATGAAATTCAGTTTGTTTATTTTATCATTTGTTTCCTGTGCTTTTGGTGTTATTTCTAAGAAACTGTTGCCAAATACAGTATCATGAAGTTTCTCCCCTATGTTTCCTTCTGAGTTTTATATTAATAGTTTTACCTCTTACATTTAGGTCTTTGATTCATTTTGAGTTAATTTTTGAATATAATATAAGATAAATGCCCAACTTCATTCTTTTGCATGGGGATATTAGTTTTCTCCGTACCACTTCCACTTGTACTTTGGTGCACAAGTACACATAAATACATGTTGAGATGGTTTTCTTCTACTCCTAAATTGTTGAGTGTTTTTATCATGAAAGGGTGCTGAATTTTATCAAATGCTTTTTAAACATGAATTAAGATATTATGTGTTTTTACCTTCATTCTGTTAATGTGGTATGTTACATTATTTAGTTTTTGAATGCCGAACCAGACTGTATTTCATGAATAAATCTTGCTTTTTCATTGTATATAATCCTTCTATGTGCTGCTAAATTTGGTTTGCTAGAATTTTTAAGGCTATCTGTATCAATATAATGGATGTTAGCCAAGTATTCTTTTCTTGTAGTATATTTGTCTGGTTTCAGTATCAGAATAATATTGGCCTTGCAAAATGAATTTTTAAATGTTCCCTCCTCTTCAATACTTTGAGAGTATTTGAAAATAGACCATTTTCTTATAGAAGTTTTAGATTCCCAGAAAAATTGAGCAGAATATTAAAAGAGTTTCCATATGACCCAGTCCCCAGCACACAGCCTCCTTCACTATCTAAATTCCATACCAAAGTGGCACATTTGTCAACCAACATTAACACATTGTTATCACTCAGAGTCTATAGTTTACATTAAGGTTCACTGTTGGGGTTGTACAGTTTGTGGTTTTGGACACATCTATACTGACATATCAGAGAAGGCAATGGCAAGCCACTCCAATACTCTTGCCTGGAAAATCCCATGGACGGAGGAGCCTGGAAGGCTGTGGTCCATGGGGTCGCTGAGGGT
>NW_011489608.1:4818-6514 GCF_000754665.1 Bison bison bison | reverse complement strand
CCGAGGATCCTGGCAGGCTGCAGTCCATGGAGTCACAAGAAGTTGGACATGACTTAGTGACTAAACCACTACCACTAATTATTAACATTTTTGTAAAGTTTTTGTGGGTGAATGAGGGCCTGGAGCTTCTTTGCTATTTTGCCAACATCACTTCTCTTATTAGTTTTCAATATGTTTTCTTCTCTTCCTTTTTTATGTTTCATTTTTACATTGTTGTTCAGTTGCTGAGTTGTGTCTGACTCTCTGCGACCCCGTGGACTGCAACATGCCAGGCTTCCCTGTCCTTCACTATCACATGGAGTTTATTCAAACTCATGTCCATTGAGTTGCTATTGCATTTTTACACTGGAATATCATTAACCCATTGATACCCAGAAAGAAGGAAGTACAAAATAATAGAATATTAAGAAAGGTCTGCCGTATAACACACTGAAATAAGGACACCTGTCTACTAAATACTAGATTCATTTTTTTAATATAGGACCAAGAGTAGTCATTTCCCTTGTACTGATCTCTTCTGTAACAGAAAATGTTTATATATGCCAGTGATAGTAACATGGGCTTTGATGTCAGATAAAGTTAGATGTGAGCTGGGCAAATATAATTACCAATTTCATGATCTTTATAGCCAATATTGAGCCTCTAGAAACATGAGACTCATATGTAATATATAAACATTATATGTGTGTACATACATAGAGAATACAATTAGAGTATTCACAAACATATTGTTTTTAAATCACTGAATGGTAGGTTTCTGATTATCTATTTATCTCTAGACTTGACAATATTTTCCACAATTCCTAAGTAATGGATCATTTTTATAGCATAATAAAAGCTCAGAGAAAGAGTGGTTGTTCTGAAAATTTCAGACATAGATTTATAGAAAATAATGTAACAAATTCCTATATATTCAAATTAATAAATAAATTATCACATATGTAGTTGAAGCTCACTTTGAAGTCTTCTCTGATTATGTTAGTTTCCTTCTTCCCCAGAGATACTTTTTAATCAAGATTTTGGGTTTTTCATACTTAAGACTTTCCTTTGTAGTTTATTACATATATATATATGTAATTTTATTACATATATATATATCCCTAAGTGAAATATGGTATTGTTTTCTTGCATGGTTGTATGTATAGGTGGTGGCTACCTGATGGAAAGGAGGAAGGAAAAAATATAAGGAGAACAAATACACATTCACATCTCAACATTGTGACCTGCCATATATGCCTTCCTTGCCATGTATATTCTCTTACAGAGCCACTAAGATGGACACAACCATTATTTTTAGCTTATGTGCTATGGGGAGCACTAACACATTTTGCAGATATTATTTTCAGCACTTTTCTCCCTGATGTCTTCAAAGGTTTAGTTTACCAAACTCCATTTCAGTTCAGTTCAGTCATGTCCGACTCTTTGCGACCCCATGAATTGCAGCACACCAGGCCTCCCTGTCCATCACCAACTCCTGGAGGTCACCCAAACTCATGTCCATCAAGTCGGTGATGCCATCCAGCAATCTCATCCTCTGTCGTCCCCTTCTCCTCCTACCCCCAATCCCTCCCAGCATCAGGGTCTTTTCCAATGAGTCAGCTCTTCGGATGAGGTGGCCAAAGTATTGGAATTTCAGTCTCAGCATCAGTCCTTCCAATGAACACCCAGGACTGGTCTCCTTTAGGATGGACTGGTT
>NW_011489608.1:490-1491 GCF_000754665.1 Bison bison bison | reverse complement strand
GCGGTTCAGGATTGGGAACACGTGTACACCCGTGGCAGATTCATGTTGATGTATGGCAAAACCAATACAATATTTTAAAGTAAAAATAAATAAATAAATATAAATAAACCCTTTAGTGAAATTTAAAACATTAACATTTAAAAAATTTAATTAAAAAAACTTCTAAGTGGATAAAAACAGTTATGAGGGGAGAAAATTTATAAACTAGCGGGTTAATATCCATGATTTGTGAGGCACATTCAGTAACAAATTATTGGCAACTAATTTCAACAAATAATTCAAATAAATTTATGAATAATAAACATGTTAGGGCTTCCCTGATAACTCAGCAGGTAAAGAATCTGTCTGCAATGCAGGAGACACAAGAGACACTGGTTTGATCCCTGGATCAGGAAGATCCCCTGGAAAGGGAAATGGCAATCCACTCCAATATTCTTTCCTTGAAAACCCCATGGACAAAGGAGCCTGGCAGGCTATAATCCAAGGGGTTGCAAAGAGTCGGACACAACTGAGTGAAATTAAGTGCACACGCACACACACACACACACACACAAAACATGCTAAAATATGCCTAAATCACTAGTGTGTTATTCAGCGTTCTCCAGAGAAAAGGAAACAGTACGGTATGTTCAGTTCAGTTCAGTCACTCAGTCTTGTCCGACTCTTTGTAACCCCATGGACTGCAGTACGCCAGGCTTCCCTGTCCATCACCAACTCCCAGAGATGACTCAAACTCATGTCCACTGAGTCGGTGATGCCATCCAACCATCTCATCCTCTGTTGTCCCCTTCTCCTCCCACCTTCAACCATTCCCAGCATCAGGGTCTTTTCAAATGAGTCAGCTCTTCGCATCAGGTGGCCAAAGTATTGGGAGTTTCAGCTTCAGCATTAGTCCTTCCAATTAATATTCAGGACTGATTTCCTTTAGGATGGATTGGTTGGATCTCCTTGTTGTCCAAGGGACTCTCAAGAGCCTTCTCCAACACCACAGTTCAAAAGCA
>NW_011489608.1:0-390 GCF_000754665.1 Bison bison bison | reverse complement strand
ATACATCAACATGAATCTGCCGCAGGTATACACCGTGTTCCCCATCCTGAACCCTCCTCCCTCCTCCCTCCCCGTACCATCCCTCTGGGTCGTCCCAGTGCACCAGCCCCAAGCATCCAGTATCGTGCGTTGAACCTGGACAGGCGACTCGTTTCATATATGATATTATACATGTTTCAATGCCATTCTCCCAAATCATCCTGTTTAAATAATTCTTGCATTGTTTTAAATGCTTTAGTGAGTGAAGTAAGCCAGAAAGAAAAACACCAATACAGTATGCTATGCATATATATGGAATTTAGAAAAATGGTAACAATAACCCTATATGCGAGACAGCAAAAGAGACACAGATGTGTAGAACAGTCTTTTGGACTCTATGGGAGAGGGAGA
>NW_011489607.1:4934-5533 GCF_000754665.1 Bison bison bison | reverse complement strand
GGTCTGAAGATTCACCCAGGACAAATCAGTTGGGGTAGGGCTTTGAAACCACTGGCTATAGAGCCTTCAGTCCACAGTCACATGGGCAGGCCTTTGGAAATGGTGGATGTGGCTATGGCAGGACTGGGATGGTGAGGAGGCTAAGGTCCTGCAGAAAAGGGCAGAGACCTGAAGGAGAAAGAGCCAAAGATTGTCTGCTGCACTGGAGACTTGTTCCACACACGTAAGTAGAACCGAAAAGGTCCTGGGCCTGTGCTGCCCAGGCCCAAAAGCCAGCACGTTGTCTCCATCAGGGTGGCACACACTGACACGATGTGATACAAAACGCAAGATACGCTAAGCTAGGCTATCCGTGCAAAACGACAGGCATCCTAGGAGAGACAGGGTGTGAGTGTGGCATGCCTCCAGACACTTCCAGCCTCCCTGGCAGTGCAGGTAGGCAAAGAAAGTGCAGGGGTGAGTGTACGTGTGTGGCCCTCTGCCGGGATGTGCCTGTGAGGGAGGGAACAGGGAGGAAGCAAGGGTGGTGGGCTTATTTCATGTCCCAAGGGAATTCGGGGGAGTGGGAGACGGGGAAGCTCCTGGGGGCAATTTGAAGC
>NW_011489607.1:0-790 GCF_000754665.1 Bison bison bison | reverse complement strand
ATTTTGTGGCCATGTGTGTACCATGTGGTTTTAAAGGATGTCCACAAGTCCTTTCTTTCAAGGGTGGATCTTTATACTCCCCTTCACATGTGGGCTGGACTTAGTGGCTCACTTCTAATGTTAGAATATTGTAGAAATGAAAATGAAGTGTCTGAGACTAGGTCATAAAAGACACTGCAGCCTCCTTGCTCATCCTCTTGGATCACTCTAGAAGCCAGCTTAGTAGTATCTTGACAACACTAATGTAACCCAGTAGAGAGGCCCATGTGAAAGAACTGAGGCTTTCTCCCAATAGCCAGCATGGAAACTGGTTTCAACAGCTATGTGAGTAAGCCATCTTGGAAGGAAATCCACCAGCCCTTGTCAAGGCTTCAGATAATGACAATCTCATGAAACCCTTAGCCAGAACACTCAACTGAATTACTCCTGGATTCCTTTCAGCAGCAGTATGAGATAATATTGTTTTAAGCTGTTAGTTTGGGGTAATTTGTTATGTAGCAGTAGTACATTAATGCACTGCCAACTTTGGGCCATGTATTTATCCCGGGGTGCTTGTCCATTTAGTCCAATCTAAGTCAGAATCTGCTAGTTCAGTTTAGAAAACATACCTCACCCTTGATGTGACCACCCTCAGTATCAGATCAAATTCCTTATCACTCACCTCAATATCTTATCAGCCTTGCCTAGCCTCAGCAATGATCTTCTCAGTTGAGCCAGAATTCACCCTCACCCTTATGGCCCTCTTAATAAGTTTCCATTCACTGACACCCACTCTGTTGTTGTTGTTCAT
>NW_011489606.1:4895-5297 GCF_000754665.1 Bison bison bison | reverse complement strand
ATCCCGAACCCTCCTCCCTCCTCCCTCCCCATACCATCCCTCTGGGCCGTCCCAGTGCACCAGCCCCAAGCATCCAGCATCGTGCATCGAACCTGGACTGGCAACTCGTTTCCTACCTGATATTTTACATGTTTCATTGCCATTCTCCCAAATCTTCCCACCCTCTCCCTCTCCCACAGAGTCCATAAGACTGTTCTATACATCAGTGTCTCTTTTGCTGTCTCGCATATAGGATTATTGTTACCATCTTTCAAATTCCATATATATGAGTTAGTATACTGTATTTATGTTTTTCCTTCTGGCTTACTTCACTCTGTATAATAGGCTCCAGTTTCATCCACCTCATTAGAACTGATTCAAATGTATTCTTTTTAATGGCTGAGTAATACTCCATTGTGTATA
>NW_011489606.1:0-728 GCF_000754665.1 Bison bison bison | reverse complement strand
AACATATATAGGGGTCTTGTTTTTGTATCCATTCAGCCAGTCTTTGTCTTTTGGCTGGGGCATTCAGCCGTTTAACTTTAAGGTAATTATTGACAAGTATGATCCCATTGCCATTTACTTTGTTGTTTTGAGTTTGAGTTTATACGCCCTTTCTGTGTTTCCTCTCTAGAGAAGATCCTTTAGCATTTGTTGAAGAACTGGTTTGGCGGTGCTGAATTCTCTCAGCTTTTGCTTGTCTGTAAAGCTTTTGATTTCTCTTTCATATTTGAATGAGATCCTTCTGGGTACAGTAATCTGGGCTGTAGGTTATTTTCTGTCATCACTCTAAGTATGTCCTGCCATTTCCTTCTGGCCTGAAGAATGTCTATTGAAAGATCAGCTATTATTATGGGAATACCCTTGTGTGTTATTTGTTGTTTTTCCTTATTGCTTTTAATATTCTTTGTGTTTGATCTTTGTTAATTTGATTAATATGTGTCTTGGGGTGTTTCACCTTGGGTGTATCCTGTTTGGGACTCTCTGGGTTTCTTGGACTTAGCTGACTATTTCCTTCCCCATTTTAGGGAAGTTTTCAACTATTATCTGCTCAAGTATTTTCTCTTGGTCTTTCTTTTTGTCTTCTTTTGGGACTCCTATGATTCGAATGTTGTGGTGTTTCACAGTGTCCCAGAGGTCTCTGAGGTTGTCCTCATTTCTTTTAATTCTTTTTTTTTTTTTTTCTGCTTCAT
>NW_011489605.1:9381-9901 GCF_000754665.1 Bison bison bison | reverse complement strand
CTAAATTCCATATATATACCTTAATGTACTGTATTGGTGTATGTCTTTCTGACTTACTTCACTCTGTATAATAGGCTCCAGGTTCATCCACCTCATTAGAACTGACTCAAATGGAATCTTTTATGTAGCCGAGTAATATTCCATTGTGTATATGTATCACAATTGCCTTATACATTCATCTGCCGATGGCCATCTAGGTTGCTTCTGAGGGAGTCAATTCCTAGGCATGTTGATAAGAAGTCCATGGGTCCCCATGGAGAGAGGGGTCTGGAATTCTCAAGGAGGAAGAAAGGAAAAACTCTTTCTCTCTCTCTCTCTCTCTCTCTCTCTCTCTCTCTCCATTCCTAAGGATTATATAACAATAATGTATCCTGCTTGAGAATAGTCTCTGAAAAAAATCCTTCTGACTAATCCTGTTGTCTTGAAACATAAATTATGGGAGTGGATCTAGTGAGGTCTTTACAACCTCCAGACATTCTTTTGATTCACTGTAATAAGTAATTAAAAAGTATATAACTCC
>NW_011489605.1:4560-5448 GCF_000754665.1 Bison bison bison | reverse complement strand
ATGTTTCTTCACATGCTGTAATATTTTTCTGCCTTTTCATTTTGTTTGGATTGATGTGTTTGGGGTGCCCTTTCTGTGGGCAGGAAGGTAGTGATTCCTCTTAATTCTGAAGTCTTCTCCCTGTGGGTGGAGTTGGACCAGTGGCTTGTCAAGGTTTTCTGGTTAGGGGAACTTGTGTCTGTGTTCTGGTGGTTGGGGCTGAATCTTCTCTCTGGAGTGCAATGAAGTGTCCATTAGTGAGTTTTGAGGTGTCTGGTCTGGTATGGCTTTGGGCATCCCTGTTCAGGATTGTGTTCCTCTTTTGCTGGAGAATTAGCGTGGTGTGTCTTGTACTGGAAGTTTTTGGCTCTTGAGTGGAGCTTGCTTTCAGTGTAGATATGGAAACTTGTGGGTGGGCTCTTGTCTATTAATGTTCCCCAGGGTCTGGAGTTCTCTGATGTTTTAAAGTTCTTGAGTTGAGCCTTCTGTCTCTGAGATTTGGTCCACCTCTTACAGTAGCCTCTAGACGTCTCCATTCATACAGCAGAGAAGATAAAACCCCTATTTTAATGGTAAAATGTCTTTCCACAGCCAGGAACATCCAGGAACACCCAGATATTCACAGAGTTATATATGGAAGAGAAGAGGGTAGAGGCTGATGGCAGTGACCAGGAGAAGAAAAGAGACAGTCAAAAGGGGATAGAGCAATCAAACCAGAAATCAAATCCTTAAGTGAAAATGGACACTGGAGATGAGAGTCTCAAAGGTACAAAATTGATAACAAATATCAAAAAGCAAAAATTAAAAACCTAGGATGGAGGTTAGACTCTCAAAAGTACAATATAAAAAATACAAAAAAATCGATCCCCAAAATTAAAAATATATATATATGGAATTTGTTTTCAAAAA
>NW_011489605.1:0-344 GCF_000754665.1 Bison bison bison | reverse complement strand
GAATCTTGAGTTACCATCTAATCATAATTAAAGGCTTTTGTTTTTGCAGTCTTAAAAATAATGCTACTTTCAGTATGTACCACAAAATAGGATCTGATGAGTTAAATAACCTTTTAACTGCAGCATTTTTGTTTTTTAAACATACTGAAAGATTGTTTGCTAGTAACAAGAGAAAGGTGACACAGTAGTTATACAAATATTATAGCATAGTAATTATAAATGTATTAAGCTGACACATGAATCACAAACATTACTGTGGATTTTTCAAATTGTGATGCTTAATCTTTATAGCATAGATGAAAGTGAAAATGAAGTCGCTCAGTCGTGTCCAACTCTTTGCCTGT
>NW_011489604.1:9040-9839 GCF_000754665.1 Bison bison bison | reverse complement strand
AAAGGAGTTCCAGAAAAACATCTGCTTCTTCTTCTGCTTCATTGACTACACTAAAACTTTTGACTGTGTGGATCACAACAAAGTGTGGAAAACTCTTAAAAAGATCAGAATATCAGACCACTTTACCTGCCTCCTGAGAAACCTGTATGCAGGTCAGGCAGCAAGAGTTAGAACCAGATATGGAACAATGCACTGGTTTCAAATTGGGGAAGGAGTACATCAAGTCTGTATATTGTCACCCTGCTTATGTAACTTGCACGCAAAGTTCTCACTGTTTAGTTGCTCGGTCATGTCTGACTCTTTGTGACCCCATGGACTGCAGCACATCAGGCTTCCCTGTCTTTCACCATCTCCCAGAGCTTACTCAAACTGATGTACATTGAGTCAATGATGCCATCAACCATCTCATCCTTGGTCATCCCCTTCTCCTCCTGCCTTCAGTCTGTCCCAACATCAGGGCCTTTTCCAATGAGCCAGCTCTTCATATCAGGTGGTCAAGTATTGGAGCTTCAGCTTCAGCATCAATCTTTCCAATGAATATCATGTGAAATGTCAGCCTGGATGAAACATAAGCTGGAATCAAGATTGCCAGGAGAAATATCAATTACCTCAGATATGCAGATGACATCCCCCTAATGTTGAAAGCGAAGAGGTACTAAAAAGCCTCTTGATGAAGGTGAAAGAGGAGAGTGAAAAAACTGGCTTAAAACTCGGGATTCCAAAATCTAAGATCATGCCATCCTGTCCCATCACTTCATGGCAAATAGATGGGGAAACAATGGAAACAGTGACAGACTTT
>NW_011489604.1:4209-5377 GCF_000754665.1 Bison bison bison | reverse complement strand
ATAACATATGTAGTACTATCAAAAATTTTTCCAGTGATACAATCACAGCACAGGAATATCAGCACGTTTGAACATAAGTTAATATAAATTATCTAAAATAAAACAAAAGCAGAAAGAAAAGTGATGAAAGTAGCAAACTGTCATGGGACAATATCTTACATCAAACCTATGGAATTGGGTCCCAAATGGAAGGAAAGGAGAAATGTTTGCTCAAGAACTGTTTGATGTGATAATGGTCAATAATTTTCTAAAATTAATAAATGATAACAAATCATAGAACCATGAAATTCAGAAATCCTATTCAGAATTTTAAAAAAGACTAAATTAAAACAGATGCACACCATATTAGCACGTCATACTGAAACTTCTGAAATATAAAGATAAAGGAATAATCCTGAATGTAGCCAGAGAAAATAAACATGAAATACAAAAGGAAAAAATATATGGATTGCCATACTTCTCTTTTCAGAAAGTGGGCAAACTAGAAAACAAAGAAGCCACATCTTTAATATTTCAAAATACTGAAAGGGAGATAAAGCAAAGAACAGAAAACTATCTGGTCAGAGTTATAATTTATAAAAAAATTCTTTAAAAAATAAATCAAGTAAAGACTTTTTCAAACAAACAGACCTAAGACAACTAATTGTCAGAATAACTTAGCAATAAGACATACGGCAGGAATCTATTCAACCATATGATCATTTCAATATTTGTACAAGTGCATTTGAAAAACTCAAATTTTACCCATTATACAACAAACAAATTCTCAGAGGCTAAGAATAGAAGAGAATTTTCTCAATCTAATAAAAAAGAATAGATACAGATATATATAAATCCATATGTGTGCTAAGTCTCTTCAGACATGTCTGACTCTTTGCAACACTATGGACCCTTGTGATTCTATAAACCCAGGGATCGAACCCCTTTCTCTTGCCTCTCCTGCATTGGCAAGAGGGTTCTTTACCATTAGTGCCACCTGGGAAGCCTTCCTAAGGCTTAACTCCCACCTATATCATACACCAAATTGTGAAATAGTGAATGCTTTGTCTTTAAGATAGAGAAGCAAACACACATGCTTCCTCTTTCCTCTTCTGTTCAAAATTATCAGTTCAGTTCAGTTCAGTCGCTCAGTCATGTCTGACTCTTTGTGACCCACGAATCACAGCAT
>NW_011489604.1:0-394 GCF_000754665.1 Bison bison bison | reverse complement strand
GGGCGTGGGGTGGCTCCTCTCGGCTGGGCTTGTGTGTGGTACATCACAGCTGCCGTGACATTATACTAGAGGTCAATCACTGACATGGAAAATAAAACCATTGATACAGAAATACAATCAATAATATAAAAAATAAATTAGAAATAAAAAATAAAATGAATTGAAATTTTCATGAACAATTTTATAAAATTTGCAAAACAACTGCTAGAAGAGGCAAATTGATTTATAAAAATCACAAGGTAATATTAATCTCTAACAATCAAAGTGCATGTGCATGTGTGCTAAGTCGTATCAGTCTTACCTGATTCTTTGCAACTCTACAGACAGCAGCTCCACTGGCTCCCCTGTCCATGGGATTCTCCAGCAAGAATACTGAAGTATGTTGCCATAGGTT
>NW_011489603.1:8814-10590 GCF_000754665.1 Bison bison bison | reverse complement strand
GGGAGAGTTTGCGTGGGCAGTAATCACTGCTATACTTCCATTTTTTACTGGCCCAGTTGGGCTCCAAACACCCAACCTGGGACCACAATGTTCTGACAACACGGTGTTCGTTAAGAAAGTGCAGAAGACGTTATTTGGTTTCTGCTTACATGAATCTCTTTTCTGTTGCCTAGATCAACTCATTCTCCCTTTTGTGTTTCTGGCCACAGGTGGTAATGGAAGAAGTCAGGCTGATTACTTGCGGCAATAACCTCTCACGGGAACAGAGTGGACGGGCTGCACATGAGTCAAGCATCACAGCTGTCCAGAGTCACATGGGGGATTACTTACGTGAAGGTAGGAATAACACAATTCATTTCTTCCCTGCCCTAATCTTTTCACTTGGTTGTTATAACACTCCTGTTTTCAGGTTGTCCTGGCACTAAAGAAACCAAACTGCACTAAGCAAGCTAAAGAAGACCTCACTCTTACCCTCTTATCACTGTTCCTCCCCTGTGTTGAAATCTTTAGCCCATCACAACAAGGAGGGAAGATCATGTTTATATAAAATAATGGATTAACTGTCTGCTTCCTTTGAAAAGACTTAAAAAGCAAAAAGGTAGTTTGAGAGTTTTTTTTTAAAAGGGTTCTACATCTTTTTTTCCTGGTTTCTTTACACTTTTAATAATGAACCATCCTCATCAAGTGTTTCTACACATGCTAGCCAGGCCATGATCCTCACAACCCTGACTGACAAGAGGCGGGGTATGGAGGCTAACGGCATGGCTGTGACATGCCAGACTGAAAACCATCACCTCTGAAGAGTTACATATTCTCCTGCCTTCCCATTCTAACTGAATTGGAGAGAAATTAAGATATAATTAGATTGCTGAAATAAATGCATCGGGGAGATTGTAATAAAATATACTCCTCTAATTCATCTCTTGAGTCCAGAAAAATAATTCCTTCATCCTACCTCCATAGCAAATGGATTATTTTTATTGCACCCTGGCTTATTCCATAACCTATGCCGAATCCCATAAGTGTTTTCTACTGTTGTATTCAAATTGAAAGCAAAATAGAATCTGTAAAGATAGATGATCTTAGCATGATGCTGAACTTTAAGCATCCAATTGGATAGATACTGAAATGGTTCAAGAACTGGGGTCACATGTAGCACAAACCATTAAAGCAAAAATCACACATTTCTAGTATTGTTACTTCCCCCTAGGTACATGGTAAACCACAGCAATAAATAAAGCAGTATTTTTCAGTAATGCACACTTAAATAGTTACAAACACACATGTAGGGGAAAAAAAGATATTGTAGTGCAAAAAATAAATTATTAAAACAGAAAGAACTATGAACATTATTTTACACAATGCTATATGAAATCTTAAAACATTTGGAATGAGATCTCAAAAGTCAGTAAGATAATGTAACAACATGATTAGGAACTGGGTATCACATTTCAACCACACAGTCATTCCTCTATGAAAGACAGAAAATTAAAGCAAAACCACTTTAAACTTTGAGAAAATTTTATGTCAAAATCAAAAAATTTTTTTTTCTTCTGGGCTCTTAAACAACCTCTGCTGTGCATGTAGTTGTGCAGCATGTCAAGAAGCATCTTCAGGAAGAAAGTTGCAAACAGATCACATTTTTCTGGTCTTTTCACGTAATTTCTCTCTGATCAATAGCAGGAGAGTGATTCTGTTTGATACTTCCTTCTAAGATGTTATTGCAATTAGATATATTTACAAGATGACTCCCCCGCAGTGGTGGGGGAGCGTGGG
>NW_011489603.1:3788-5140 GCF_000754665.1 Bison bison bison | reverse complement strand
GCTCTTCAGCTGGATGATGGACTGTGTGGAAATACTGCTGAGGGTGGTGGATTGGAGAAAGGTTCAGCTGGGTAAATGAGCTGAAACAGCCAGACATATAGAAAACTAGCGATGCAAACTGGCCTGAGTGGATGCGTGCTGTTCAGCTAGGTTGTGCTGGTTCACACCTCTCTCCTTTTCATTTTTGACATCTGCTTTCCCATTGCTCCCTGGGAAGAGGGACATGAATGTGTCTGTGTCTCAGCATGTAACTCTATCTTCCAAGGCAAATACATTTATTCATTGAGCAAATGTTTATTACTCTTGTACTATGTAGTGAATATAAATATCAATGATTATGCGATAATTTACCCATTAATTCAGAAAACCCAGGATTAACTGGACATGTCCTCTTTCTCCCTTATGGAATGATGGATTATCGGGAAGGGCTCTTGGCCACGTTGCATGTTTAAAAATAGAAATGTGCACGTGAATCTACAATTGTCTCAAAGGAAAAAGTTGTAAAAGATAAATAAATAAATCAAATATATATATATACATACACACACACACACACACACACATGTAGATCGAGCTCCAGATCTTGGTATCCCTGGCAGAGACCCAATTCCAGTGTGAATGGGCTGCAGGGTTGATCTGGCTCGGAACCTTTCATGCACAGATACAACTCAGCAAGTAAGCAGGGGAAGGCTGGACACGGCTGTGCACTGCTGCTCCACAATTGAACTGCAACCCGGCAGCATTCAGTGTGGCTGCAGCAGATGGGGAAGAAATCCCCAGGCTCCCATCAGTGCCGAGAAATCCTCCTGCAATCATCTTGATCTGCCAAGCTACATGGAGAGCCTGGCTTCAGAATTCTTGGCACCGGCCACCCTCACCTTTTGGTCTTCAATGTATTCGATGTCAGCTGTGTTGTAACCATCCCGCTGGCCCTGATGAAGGACCTTGAAGCGCCTCTTGCCTATGCTGTCGACCACTGAGCGGCCATCAGCAAAGAACTGAACATTTCTGATCTCTAGGATGCAGCCATATTCTGCAAACCTGTTTAGAGGGAATGGAGTTATGAAAGTAAATTCTTGATAAGCTGTTTCCCTTGCCCGCTATCCCCACTCCATCTCTATACCCCATGTTGTGTCTTGAGGGACTTCTGCCTTCTTGTCTGTCCCAGGGTCTATGGCTGCAATAACACCACAGGCAATGCTTGTGTGAAAACTGATCTTAATGTGTAACTGTTACCGTTTATTGTGCTGTACTCAGTACTTTATCAGAGAAGGCACTGGCAACCCACTCCAGTCCTCCTGCCTGGAAAATCCCATGGATGGAGGAGCCTGGAAGGCTGCAGTCCATGGGGT
>NW_011489603.1:0-305 GCF_000754665.1 Bison bison bison | reverse complement strand
TGGTAAAGTGGTTCAGGGAACTAAAAGGCGTTTTTAAAATCATTCATCCTTCCCTGCCCTGCCACACTCTCAGTGCTTGGCTTCTGGATATTTTGAGTCTATATATTATAACTATTTTTCTCCTCTAACTTAAGTATTTTTAAAATAAACTAAATACTGGTGATTTCATTTCCCATTTTTTTTTTATTATAACATCTAGATATCATTAAATTCACGTTATAAACCCTGATTTCAGAACCTAACTCAGGCTCAACTGTCACTATTACTCTTATCCCAAACACCCCTAGTCTATGCATATCCAAGGA
>NW_011489602.1:16356-17120 GCF_000754665.1 Bison bison bison | reverse complement strand
AAAGACTCTGATGCTGGGAAAGATTGAAGATGGGAGGAGAAGGGGATGACAGAGGATGAGATGGTTGGAAGGCATCACCAACTCAATGGACATGAGCTTGAGTAAACTCCAGGAGTTGGTGATGGACCGGGAGACCTGGGATGCTGCAGTCCATGGGGTCACAAAGAGTTGGACATGACTGAGCGACTGAACTGAACTGAACTGAAAGATGATCATCAAATTACAGGGGAAGAGAGAAAAAGTTGAATAAAAAAAAGACAGAAAATAACTACAAAAGTACCTGAGAACAATTAACAAAATGGCAATAAGGATATACCTAACAATCATTACTTTGAACTCTAAGTGGACTAAATGGCCCAATCATAATGCATTTGATGGCTAAATGAAACAAATAAGAGCATAAATATGCTGCCTACAAGAAATTCATTACAGATCTAAAGACACACACAGAATGCAAGTGAAAGGGTGGAAAAAGCTATCAATGAAAATGCAGATGAAAAGAAAGTTAGGGTAGCAATATACTTACAGAATAGGCTTTAAAACAAAGACTTTAAGAAGAGACAAATAAGGGCAATGGGATAAATCCTTTAGGAAGATTTAGCAATTATAAAATATATATACATTCAACATTTGTATTGTTTATTTGCTAAATTGTGTCTGACTCTTTTGCGACCACCTGAACTGTAGCCTGCCAGGCTCCTCTGTCTATGGGATTCTCTGGGCAAGAGTACTGGAATGGGTTGCCATTCTCTCCTCCAGAGGAT
>NW_011489602.1:15048-16256 GCF_000754665.1 Bison bison bison | reverse complement strand
ATTGAACCGGTGTCTCCTGATTCCTGCACTGCAGGTGGATTCTTTACCACTGAGCCACCTGAGAAGTCCCATACACTCCACATAAGGGAAACTATCTAAAGCAAACATGTATAAACAAGTATAAAGAATGAAATTAACAGTAACATAATAAGAATAGAGAATTTTCTTACATCACTTACATCAACAGAAAGATCATCCAGAGAGAAAATCAGTATGGAAATACTGACCTTAAATGATACATTAAAACAGAGAATTTTTTCACATTCTCTTCCATTATGAGTAATTACAAGATATTGAGAGTGGTACCTTATGCTATACAGTTCATCCTTTTTGGTTATCTATTTTATATAGGATAATTTGAATAGGCTAAACTCAAACTCCTAATTAACCCTTCTCTCTTCCACCCTGGTAACAAAATTTGTTTTTTATGTGTGTGAATCCATTTGTGTTTTACAAATAATTTCATTTGTATCTTTTTTTAGATTTCACATATATGTGATATTATATAATATTTGTTTTTATCTGGCTTAATTCACTTAGTACAGTAAACTCTAGGTCCATTCATTTTGCTGTGAATGATATTATTTCATTCTTTTTTATGTCTGAAAATATTCCATTGTGTATATATACCACATTTTCTTTACCCATTAATGTGGTGGTGAACATTTAGGAGTAGGATTGCAGAATCATGTGGTAGCTCTATTTTTAGCTTTTAAAGTAACATCCATGCTATTCTCCACAGTGGCTTCATCAATTTATATGTCCACCAGTAATGTAGGACAATCCATTTTTCTCCACATACTCTCAAGTATTTACTATTTGTAGATATATTAACTTAAAATGCATAATATTCTAAAAACAAAAGTGGTCAATTTAATTTATACTTAAACAAGTTATAAGCCACTAATTCAAGTGATTTAAACTTGTAATTATTATTCTTGTCATTCTCTTAAAAAAACTTTATGACAATTATATACAATCAGAATAGTACTAATAAAATAACCCTCTATTTCTATCATCTAGATTTATTTATTTATTTATTTAAATTTTATTTTATTTTTAAACTTTACAGTATTGTATTGGTTCTGCCATATATCAAAATGAATCCACCACAGGCATAGACTTTTTAAAAATTGAAGCAGAATGCAAACTAGTACAGCCACTATGGAGAACAGTGTGGAGATTCCTTAAAAAACTGGAAATAGAAC
>NW_011489602.1:8744-13453 GCF_000754665.1 Bison bison bison | reverse complement strand
TTTTAATTTCATGGCTGCAGTCACGATCTGCGGTGATTTTAGAGCCCAAGAAAATAAAGCTTGCCATGTTTTCCATTGTTTCCCCATCTATTTGCTATGAAGTGTTGGGACTGGATGCCATGATCTTTGTTTTTTGAAAGCTGAGTTTTAAGCCAGCTTTTTCTAGTGTGTGAAATGAGTCCAATTGTGTGGTAGTTTGAAAATTCTTTGGCATTGCCTTTCTTTGGGATTGGAATGGCAACTGACCACTTTTAGTCCTGTGGCCACTGCTGAGTTTTCTAAATGTGCTGGCATATTGACTACAGCACTTTCAAAGCATTATCTTTTAGTATTTGAATTAGCTCATATGGAATTCCATCACCTCCACTACCTTTTTTTGTAGTGATGGTTCCTAAGGCCCACTTGACTTTGCACTCCAGAATGTCTGGCTCTAGGTGAGTGATCACACCATCGTTGTTATCTGAGTCATTAACTTCTCTTTTGTATAGTCCTTCTGTGTATTCTTGCAACTTCTTCTTAATATCTTGCACTTCTGTTAAGTTACTCAGTTATATACATATAAATATCCTCTTTTAAAATATTCTTCTCTGCTTCCGTTAGGTGACTCAGTTATACACATAAATATTCTTCTTTAGTATATTCTTCTCCATTATGTTTTATCATAGGATATTGAATTTCTTGTGGTATACAGTAGGATGTTTTGTTTGTTTGTTTGTTTATCCATGCTATATGTAATAGTTTGCATTTCAACAAGTCAGTTTTCTATGTCTCTGAGTATGTTTCTGTTTCAAAGAAACATATGTTGCCATATTTTAGATTCCACACATAAGTGGTATCATACTGTGTTTGTCTTTCTCTTTCTGACCTAATTCAGTTAGTATAATCACTAATTGCATCATGTTGCTGCACATTTCACTATTTTGTCTTTTGATATGCTGAGTGTTGTTCTATTGTGTGTGTATATATATATATACCACATCTTTTTTTTTTTTTAATCCATTCATCTTATGATGGAAATTTAGGTTGCTTTTTAGTGTTGGCTATTGTGAATATTGTTGCTATGTACATAGTTGTGCATGTATTTTTTGAATTATAGTTTTGTCCAGTTATATGCCCATGAGTGGATCAGTGGAAATTATGGTCGTCTGTTTTAGCAGGAGTGCAAAGAACAAATGAGGTGAGAAGGAGGAAGAAGAGCTAATCAAAAATAGTTTAATAACTTTATGTGGAGATAGACAGTATGACTAGATGTATTGTGGTGACTGTATCCTAATGTATGCAAAGGCCATATCATTATATCATAGACCTGAAACTAATATAATATTGTAAACCAACTGTATTTCAATAAAGATATTAACATAGAGTTAATAAATAAAGAACATGCACAAAAGAGATACAGTACATGCATAATTGAATGAAGATAGGATTTACTGGTATCTATTATCAGCCTGGCACTGAAGTATTATTATTAAAATAGTGAAATCAAAGCTTGTTTAAACCACTTGTCTAAGGTTGTTTCACCAATTCTTGTAAGAGACAAAGGTAAAATGCATGGCTATCTAGTTTCAAACTCTATGGTCTTTTTTTCTGTACCACACTGCCTTCTATATTTGGAGTGAGAGACCAAGCCTTAATGGCTCACCTGTCCAGTGGCTAATTGGCTCAGGTTGTTTAGATCTGCTTGCAGAAGTAATAAACATAATGACAGAACAGTGAGAATAATCAAAGGCCAAGTTATGCTACCAGTCTCTTTTTAGCTTCTCTCCTGAGTGCAAATGTAACCAAAAATATAGTTCTTCCTCTCCTAAATGTCAAACTAATCTCTTAACACTACCTGCAATGTGGTGTTAGCATTGAGATTCCTATAGCTACTCCCAAAGAACATTTGAAGTGGATGGATTTTATAAATGATTTTGCTAATTTTTGCCTTTGCGATTCCTTAAAGTATAAATTTAAGACTTTCCAAAACTATTAACATAGTATATTAACACATGCTATTATAATACAAATTGGGTACAAATGACATTTAACTGAAACTTAATGATTCTTTTTATCCCAAAGAAATGGTGAGAATTCTAGGCAAAACTACTTTCTGAAAGTTCAAATTCTTCATTTCCAATAACCATAGCACTCCACTTTTGTGACTCCATTCTCTGCTTGCCTCTGCTGATGTTTCCATTTATCCTTCCAATCACAAAAGAAATTAGCAATAAATAAAGAGACATGCATTGGGTCATTTGCACTTAAATGCCTTCTTCCTCTATAATCAGAAGAAATGAAAAGAACTGAAAGAGAAAGAGCCAATGTACAGCTGTGAGAACATCTCTTTTTGAAATAAACATGCTAAGACATGTCTGTTAAAGGTGCTTTACAAAATGTATTATTTCCAAATGAGGGGATTCTTTCTTTTCTCCAAAAGCATCCTTGTATTGTTGTTCTTAGACTCTTGAAGACTCTAAGTCATTATCTGATCTGGTAGGTTAGTTTAAGTTCTGAAGAAATATTTGCAATAAAAGATTAGAAATATAGACAAACCACCTTGAATATCACATGTACAAGTTTTTGCTCTCTTTTCTTAATTTATTTAATTCCACATAGCCTCTTCTAACATCACACAATGTTTTATAGCTATTAACTTCTTTACAAAGCACTATTATACATATTAATTATTTGATCCCAACTAAAATACTATTTAGTAACAGTGAATTTACATTACTACATTAACATGACAAAAAATGCTATTATAACATTCTATGAGGGAGAAGTTTCTTCCCTCAGACAGAATATTGTTTACTTAACAAAACACCTTGATAGCATATTTAGTGGTAGAAAGTGAAACCTTAAAGAGAAAGATGGAAAAAGAAGGAATTTGTTTTCTTAAAATATTAACAGTATTTTAAAGGCAGGGCAAAAAGGATGGAAAGACTCAGTGAAGACAGAGTTGCAATTGGGTAACAAGTTTAGAGGTTTAGCCTAAAGGGGAAACAAAATATCCAGTGAGAAATTGCTTTAACTGTGAAAGTGAAAGTGAAGTTGCTCAGTCGTGTCCGACTCTTTGTGACCCCATGAACTGTAGCCTATCAACTGTAGCCTATCAGGCTCCTCCATCCATTGGATTTTCCAGGCAAGGGTGCTGGAGTGGATTGCCATTTCCTTCTCCAGGGGATCTTCCCGACCTAGGAATTGAACCCGGGTCTCCTGCACTGCAGGCAGATGCTTTACCGTCTGAGCCACCAAGGAAGTCAGCTATAACTGTAGTGAACAAATTTTTGCTAAAACTGGAAATATATTTAATTCAGTTTTAACTTGCTTGCTAGACTTCAGCAAATATTCTTCTTGTTCAAACAGATTGTGTAAGTGCATCTTAAGGAGCAAAGGAATTAAGATCAAGTCTAACATGGGATCACATTGCACAGAAAAGGGACTGCACACTGAGAAAACTGATGTACCCTGCATGCATCCACACCATCACACTGAAAACTGAACATATTTAATAGAATCAGGAATTCAGAGACAAGGATGAGTAAGACAAGCAAAACAAAGATGAGAATGCTTGGAGCTATGGAAAAATGTGATGGAACCCCTGTATGAAATTTGAGTCAATGTCATCTAAATTCAAATAAATCATCGACTACAGCAGTTATACATGAGAATATTTAGACAATGTATTTAATCAATGTGTCAAAAATTACACAAGGAGTAACAGTTGGTACTCATACATGAACCCAGATCTTACTGGTTCTGTATTTCTTATTCCATGGTACCAGAACCTTCCACATAACATAGTGATTAAGTACACCATCTTAAAAAGTTCTGAATTATTTACTTGCTAGTTTCTTGTGTGAATGTTTGATTAGAAAGTATCAAATATAATGAGAAAAATTGAAATATTGAGAAAACAAATCTAGTAGTAGATTAAATTAAAACAACTTGGAACCAAGAAAATAAAAATTGTACAACCTGTGAGAGCTACAATTATATCAGACTTTAATAATAAAGACTGTAATAAAAGACAAAGAAGATCAGTGCATAATGATAAAGAAGTAAACCCAACAAAAGGATATAATGATTGCAAACATTTATTCACCAAACATTGGAGAATTTAAATATGCTAAACAAATGTTAACATATCTATAGGGCAAAATAGACAGCAGTACAATAAGGGACTTTAAAACTCCACATTTTTAATGGATAGATCATCCATACAGAACATTTAAAAAAGTTGGACCTAAGTGACACATTACATCAGGTGTACTTGAAAGATATATAAAATACTACATTTGAGAACAATAAAATACACATTTGCTCAAGTAAGGACAGTATATTCTCAGGAGAGAAATATCTTGGGCCACAAGACAAATTTTAATAAATTTAAGAACATTGAAATCATATAAAAATTTTTTTTCTTAAATTAAGCTAGAAAATCAGTTACAAGAAGAAAACTGAAAATTTATAAATATGTGAATATTAAACAACATGCTAATGAGCAAATAACAATGGGTTAAATAAAAAATAAAAAAAATAAAAAATAACTCAAGACAAATGAAAACAGAAACGCAAAGTACCAAAATTTATGGGACACAGAATAAATAATATTGAGAAAATTCTTGGTGATAAGTGCTTATATAAAGAATCAACACAAATTGAAAAAATTTGACTTAAATCTGCACCTTAAGACACTAGAAAAATAACAAATGAAGATTAAAATT
>NW_011489602.1:4532-7513 GCF_000754665.1 Bison bison bison | reverse complement strand
TTGGACTGCAAGGAGATCCAACCAGTCCATTCTGAAGGAGATCAGCCCTGGGGTTTCTTTGGAAGGAATGAAGCTAAAGCTGAAACTCCATTACTTTGCCCGCCTCATGCAAAGAGTTGACTCATTGGAAAAGACTCTAATGCTGGGAGGGATTGGGGGCAGCGGATAAGGGGATGATAGAGGATGAGATGGCTGGATGGCATCACTGACTCGACGGACGTGAGTCTGAGTGAACTCCGGGAGTTGGTGATGGACAGGGAGGCCTGGTGTGCTGCCATTCATGGGGTCACAAAAAGTCGGATATGACTGAGCGACTGAACTGAACTGAACTAATATAAAGAGAGAAGATTCAAACAAATATAATTAGAATTAAAATAAATAAATTACAATTCATATCACAGAAACACAAAGAATCATATGAGACTACTATGATGAATTATATGCTAACACATTCCTAGATCCACAAAAATCCATCAAAACATAATGAAAATATAAAATGAGAACAGACTGATAACTGCTAAAGAGACTGAATCAGTAACCAAAATAATCCCAAACAAACAGACATCGAAGACCAAATGACTTCACTATTTGAAAGAAAAATTATTAGCAATCTTTCTCAAAATCTTTCAAAGAATCAAGGGGGAGAAAACCACTTCCTAATTCATTTCACATGGTCAGTATTACCTGACACCAAAACCATCCAGGAGATCACAAGAAAAGACAAATATCCTTAACGAAATTAGAGGCAAACGTTATCAGTGTAATATTAGCAAACTGAATTCAGCAATGTATTTAAAGGATCATATGCCATGACAAAGTGTAATTTATGTCAGGGATCCAAGTAAGGTTCAAAATTCACAAATTAACAAAATATGACACATAAGTAAGGATAAAAATCATGTAATTTTATCAGCACATGCAAATAAATCATTTGACAAAATTCAACATCCACTTATGATAAAAACTCTCAAAAAGTGCATAAATAAGTAACATATATCAACATAATCAAGGTTGCCTATGACAAGTCTATGGGCTTCCCTGGTGGCTCAGAGGTTAAAGTGTCTGCCTGCAATGCAGAAGACCCGGGTTTGATCCCTGGATTGGGAAGATCCCCTATAGCTACCTTCAGGGTCAAAAGTGTGAAGCTGAAATTGTTTCTTCTCAGATCAGGAACAAGAAAAGGATGCTCTCTCTTACCAATTTTATTCAACATAGTACTGGCCTTAGAGTAATCAGGCCAAAAAAAAAAAAAAGAAAGAAAAGAAACAAAAAGTGTATAAATTGGAAAAGAGGTGAAAGTGTCGTTATTTGAAAATGACATGATATTATATACAGAAAACCCTGAAGTCTCCACCAAAATCAGACTATTAAACAGATTCAGAAAGTTGCAGAATACAAAATTAATATTAAAAAACAGTTACATTTCTATACACTAATAACGATCCATCTAAAAGAGAAGCTGAGAAAACAATTCCATTTAAAACTGCATCAAGAAGATTAAAATGGTAAGGAATAAATCAAAACAAGAATGTAGAAATACATGCATAAAGCTGTAAAATATTGATGAAAGAAACTGAATAAGATATTTAAAAATGGGAAAATATTATGTGCTCGTGGATAGGAAAAAAATTAAATTTTTCATATTATCAAAAGCCAACTATAGATTCAATTTCAATGGCATTTTTCACAGAAAAAGAATAAATGATTTAAAATGTGTATGGAACCACAAAGATCCCAAATAGCCAAAGCAGTCTTAGGAATAATAATATAGTTGGAGGCAGCATTATGTTGATTTCATACCATTCCAAACATATTAATCACATAGTATGATACTGACATAAAACTATTCACATGAATCAATGAAACAGAATATAAATCTCATAAACTAATGTACGTGGTGAATTAATGTACAACAAAGGAAGAAAGAATGTACAATAAGAACAAGACAATCTCTTTAATAAATAGTACTGTGAAAACTGGACATCTATATGTAAAAGAATAAAACTGAATGCAATATGGATTTTGCTATCTTACACCATATACAAAAAATAACTCAAAAGGGATGAAAGGCTTGAAGGTAAGGCCTGAGACCACAGATCTTCAAAAAGAAAAGATACGTGGTAAGCTTCTTGATATCAGTCTGGGCCATGATATTTTGAACTAGACGCCAATGTCAAGGGCAAAAAAAGCAAAAAAAAAAAAAAATGGACTATATCAAACTAAACAGCCTTGCACAGCAAAAGAAACCATCAACAAAATAAAAAGAGACCCTATGAAATGTGAGAAAATATTTCCAAATCATATATATGTAAAATATATGAAGAACTCATACAACTCAGTATGGAAAAAAAATAATTTGATAACAACTTGGCAGAGTATCTAAAAAGACAGTCACAGAAGGCATACAGGTGGCTAATACGTATATGAAACATTGTTCGACATCAATGATCATCTGGGAAATGCAAAGCAAAACCACAAACACAGCATCATCTCATACCTGTTAAAATATTTGTTAAAAATATCAAGTGTTGGTGGGACTATGGAGTATAGGTAACACTTGTGCACTGTTGGTGGGAAATTAAACTGGTACAACAATTATGGTTTAGCCCACCAGGCTCCTCTGTCCATGGGATTCTACAAGCAAGAATACTGGAGTGGGTTTCCATTCCCTTCTCAAGGGGATCTTTCCCACCCCAGGGTAAGCCCCATAAATTTTGAATCCCAGCGGAATGCAATTCAAGTGATTTTGAATCTCTCTCCTCGGCTATAGTCCTCAGTTCAGTTCAGTTCAGTTCAGTCGTTCAGTCGTGTCTGACTCTTTGCGACCCCATCAATAGCAGCACACCAGGCCTCCCTGTCCATCACCATCTCCTGGAGTTCACTCAAACTCACGTCCATCGAGTCGGTGATGCCATCCAGTCATTTCATCCTCTGTCGTCCCCTTCTCCTCCTGCCCCCAATCCCTCCCAGTATCAGAGTCT
>NW_011489602.1:1978-2548 GCF_000754665.1 Bison bison bison | reverse complement strand
AATACTTTCACTCCAGTTTTTTTTGGTTGCAGGTGAAGGCTAAACACCAGAGCTAATCTTGTAAGTCATCACAAAAGGCTCCAGGTGTGATTTTTTTTTTTTTTTTTAATGTAAATTTATTTATTTTCACTGGAGGCTAATTACTTTACAATATGGTAGTGGTTTTGCAATACATTGACATGAATCTGCCATGGGTACACATGTGTTCCCCATCCTGAAACCCCCTCCCACCTCCCTCCCCATCTCATGCCTCTAGGTCATCCCAGTGCACCAGCCCTGAGCACCCTGTCTCATGCACTGAACCTGGACTGGTGATCCATTTCACATATGATAATATACATGTTTTAGTGTAATTCTCCCAAATCATCCCACCCTCGCCCTCTCCCACAGAGTCCAAAAAACTGTTCTATACATCTGTATCACCTTTGCTATCCCACATACCGGGTTATCATTACCATCTTTCTAAATTCCATATATATGCATTAGTACACTGTATTGGTATTTTTCTTTCTGACTTACTTCACTCTGTATAATAGGTTCCAGTTTCATCCACCTCATTAGAACTGATTC
>NW_011489602.1:1330-1726 GCF_000754665.1 Bison bison bison | reverse complement strand
TTTAATTAGATCCCATTTGTTATTTTTGCTTTTATTTACAATATTCTGGGAGGTGGGTCATAGAGGATGCTGCTGTGATTTATGTCAGAGAGTGTTTTGCCTATGTTTTCTTCCAGGAGTTTTACAGTTTCTGGTCTTATGTTTTGAACTTTAATCCATTTTGAGTTTATTTTTGTGTATGGTGCTA
This sequence comes from Bison bison bison, assembly GCF_000754665.1. NCBI lineage: Eukaryota > Metazoa > Chordata > Mammalia > Artiodactyla > Bovidae > Bison > Bison bison. The sequence continues at coordinate 1,539 of NW_011489602.1, read as the reverse complement.
GAAAATGTTCTAGTTTCTTTCTTTAACAAGTGGTTGACCAGTTTTCCCAGCACCACTTGTTAAAGAGATTGTCTTTTCTCCGTTGTTTATTCTTCTCTCCTTTGTTGAGGATAAGGTATCCATAGGTGTGTGGATTTAACTTTGGGCTTTCTGTTCTGTTCCATTGATCTATATTTTTGTCTTTGTGTCAGTACCATACTGTCTTGATG
>NW_011489602.1:0-906 GCF_000754665.1 Bison bison bison | reverse complement strand
GTCTCTGCTTTTGAATATGCTATCTAGGTTGGTCATAACTTTCCTTCCAAGGAGTAAGTGTCTTTTAATTTCTCCATCTCTTTGTGTCCTCTTTGATTTCTTTCTTCAGTTTTTTTTATAGTTCTCTATATATAGGTCTTTTGTTTCCTTAGGCAGATATATTCCTAAATATTTAAATTTTTTCGTTACAATGGTGAATGGAATTGTTTCCCTAATTTCTCTTTCTGTTTTCCAATTGTTAGTGTATAGGAATGCAAGGGATTTCTGTGTGTTAATTTTATATCCTGAAACTTTACTATATTCATTGATTAGCTGTAGTAATTTTCTGGTGGAGTCTTTAGGGTTTTTTATGTACAGGATCATGTCATCTGCAAACAGTGAGAGTTTTATTTCTTCTTTTCCAATCTGCATTCTTTTTACTCCTTTTTCTGCTCTGATTGCTGTGGCCAAAACTTCAAAACTATGTTGAATAGTAGTAGTGAGAATGGGCACCCTTGTCATGTTCCTGACTTCAGGGGAAATGCTTTCAATTATTCCCCATGGAGGATAATGTTTGCTGTGGGTTTGTTATATATAGCTTTTATTATGTTGAGATATGATCCTTCTATGCCTGCTTTCTGGAGGGTATTTATCATAAATGGATGTTGAATTTCGTCAAGGGCTTTCTCTGAATTTATTGATATAATCATATGGATTTATCTTTCAATTTTTTGATATGGTGTATTATGTTGATTGATTTGTGCATGCTGAAAAATCCTTGTATCCCTGGGATAAAGCCCACTTGGTCATGGTGTATGATCTTTTTAATGTGTTGTTGGATTCTGATTGCTAGAATTTTGTTAAGGATTTTTGGATCTATGTTCATCAGTGATATTGGCCTGTAATTTTTCTTTCTTTTTTTTTTTT
>NW_011489601.1:4766-5137 GCF_000754665.1 Bison bison bison | reverse complement strand
TCATACATGATATTATACATGTTTCAATGCTATTCTCCCACATCTCCCCACCCTCTCCCTCTCCCACAGAGTCCATAAGACTGATCTATACATCAGTGTCTCTTTTGCTGTCTCGTACACAGGGTTATTGTTACCATCTTTCTAAATTCCATATATATGCGTTAGTATACTGTATTGGTGTTTTTCTTTCTGGCTTACTTCACTCTGTATAATAGGTTCCAGTTTCATCCATATCATTAGAACTGATTCAAATGTATTCTTTTTAATGGCTGAGTAATACTCCATTGTGTATATGTACCACAGCTTTCTTATCCATTCTTCTGCTGATGGGCATCTAGGTTGCTTCCATGTCCTGGCTATTATAAACAGTG
>NW_011489601.1:0-479 GCF_000754665.1 Bison bison bison | reverse complement strand
TCCCCCATACCATCCCTCTCGGGTCGTCCCAGTGCACTAGCCCCAAGCATCCAGTATCATGCATTGAACCTGGACTGGCATCTCGTTTCATACATGATATTTTACATGTTTCAATGCCATTCTCCCAAATCTTCCCACCCTCTCCCTCTCCCACAGAGTCCATAAGACTGTTCCATACATCAGCGTCACTTTTGCTGTCTTGTACACAGGGTTATTGTTATCATCTTTCTAAATTCCATATTTTTTTTAAAAAAATTGAAGCCTCGATTTGACTTGGAGTCCATCTTTGTGGGCTGCTGTGAAATAGGAGCAGACAGGCTAGTCTGGAATCCAGCTCTCAGAAATGCACCCTTTACAACTGGAAGGGAAGACAGATCTCCTAACCCTGGAGGAACAAATGAGTGAGTGGTACTGAAAAACAATTTTGTGACTGCAAATTAAAGAATCATTCTGAGGTCAGAGTGACTTTTCTATTGGTT
>NW_011489600.1:20165-20512 GCF_000754665.1 Bison bison bison | reverse complement strand
GAAAACCACGATGGTGTGACCATTCACTAGAGCCAGACATCCTGGAATGTGAAGTCAAGTGGGCCTTAGGAAGCATTATTACAAGCAAAGTTAGTGGAGGTGATGGAATTCCTGCTGAGCTATTTCAAATCCTAAAAGATGATGCCATTAAAGGGCTGCACTCAGTATGCCAGCAAAATTGGAAAACTCAGCAGTGACTACAGGACTGGAAAAGGTCAGTTTTCATTCCAGTCCTAAAGAAGGGCAATGCCAAAGAATGTCCAGACTACCGTACAATTGTGTTCATTTCACAGACTAGTAAACTTATGCTCAAAAATCCTTCAAGCTAGGCTTCAGTAGTGTGTAAA
>NW_011489600.1:13891-15971 GCF_000754665.1 Bison bison bison | reverse complement strand
TATTCTTTGGAACTCTGCATTCAAATGGGTATATGTTTCCTTTTCTCCTTTGCCTTTAGCTTCTCTTTTCTCTGCTATTTGTAAGGCTTCCTCAGACAACCATTTTGCCTTTTTGCATTTCTTTTTCTTATGCCAACTATTAATAATAGATTTTATATGGGTGTTCAGCCCCTTTTCCTAATCAACTAGTAAACATTTTCTTGCAGATATTATGGCTCTTTCTAAGAAATTTAATATAGGTTATTAAATAATTTGCAGAATCACAGAAAAAAATTCTACCATAATACTAAGGTATTAAATTTCTTGACTTAAACTGTTTTATGTCCTTGCTAGTGTATTAACCAGATCCAAGTAACAATTTTTTTTCTTGGTAAATTTCAGTAACACAAGAGAAGTTCCAGAGATCCGCTCTACAACATTTGCCTATAGATGACAAAACTGTATTGTACACTTAAAAATACTATGAGGGAAATATCATGGTATGTGTTCTTACCACAATAAAAGTTCTACTACATGTATAACCCTACAAAAAAAACAAACTTCTATTCAGCTGTTTTGGTTGCATCAGCAGTTGAACTTCTAGTTTTCTTTCTCTCTTTTAACTTTGCTCAAATAGCTTCAATTATTCAAGAAGTTTTCTTCTTCCTAATTGTTTTGAATTTTTTGAAGCATGGTGTAGTTTTGGCTTTTATTAACCTAGTTCTTTTCTTGAATTGCTGCTTATTTTTTCCAGCATTTTATTATTGAAAATTTTAGACAGAAAAGTTGAAATAATTGTGCAGTGTACATCTATATATTCACCACCTAGATTATATAATTAACATCTTACTACACTTACTTTTTTACATACCCATCTATAAATCCTATTTTTTGATGATTATAAAGAAAATTGCAGACTTAAATACATTTCCCCACTAAACATTTAAGCATACATATTGTTAACTACAGTTTAGTATGTGTTAAAGGTTCATTTTTTTTAAGGTTCTTTTCAGAAAAAAAAAAAGTTTACATGTGATGAAATGCACAAATCTTAAAGTGTTTGATACAATGAACTTTTTACAAATAACACATCTGTGAAATCCAGGCCTTTATCAAGATAATATTTTCATCACTCCAGAAAATTCTCTCATGCTCCTTCCCAGTCAATCACTGCTTTCCCCGTCCCAGTCCCCTAGGCAACCACTGTTTCTTCTGATTTTTCTCCTATCATAGTTTGTTTTTCAAAGTGTAAGTAAATGAATCAGAGCATTCACTCCTTTGTGTAAGACTTGTTTAGCATAGGTATTTGGAATTCATCCATGGTGTGTGTATATAATTCTTTTTATTGCTGAGCAGCATTTCATTGTACACAAAAGCCATTGTTTATTTATTCATTCTCCTGTTGGTGGATACCTGGGCCATTTCCAGGTTTTAGATATGAATGAAGTTGCTGTGAACATTTTTGTACAAGTCATCCTGTGAGCATTTGTTTTAATTTTTCCTGGAATTACTGGATCATAAGTTATGTATATGACTAGTACAGAAATGCAGGAAATTTTCCTGAAATGGTTGTACCGTTTTGTTGTCTCATCAGCAACATATGAGAATTCCAGTTGTTTTTCATCCTCATCAACATTTGGTGGTATTGGTCTTTGTGATTTTAGCCATTCTGATGGGTTTGGTAGTAAGTGTTATCTCGTGGTTTTAATTTGCGTTTCCCTGTAATTTAACACTTTTGCGTCTGCTTCTTCACTTGGCATATATATTTCTTTTTGAAATTGTTCAAATTGTGTTTTTGTTATTGAGTTGTTGGAGTTTGCATATAGTGGTTGCACATCTTTTCTAGATATATTACTGCTTTTTTAATTGTCTTATCTAACCAGTGTATAAATGTTCTATACCCAGTTACACTTAGAATAATTGGGCCAGCACTTGGAATGAATTATTTGACTGAACGTTAAGCTGGTCTGATATCCTAACCAATGCTCTGATGGCCTAAAAGTTAATTATGTAAAATAAAAGACAAATTTTAGGAATCTGAATTAATTAGGGGAAAGCTAATTGCTAAAGAGTACATGACTACAGAAAAAAAAAAAAAAAA
>NW_011489600.1:10616-11059 GCF_000754665.1 Bison bison bison | reverse complement strand
AGAATCTAGCTTTCTTCCATACTACCCTCTCCCACTTTTACCTTTTATTTCTCTTTTCTGTAGAGTTTTGGTAAATTAATTTCATTTCTTAGATAAAATGTGGGAAAATCATTCCTTTCAGTAATTGGTCATATGTACATATTTATAAAAGACAGTGATATTGTACAATTTAAAATGTAACCTTACTATGAGTCTGATGTGTTGAATTTAGGAATACAGTGATCACAAGGTGAGAATGTGCTGTGATCTGAAATTCAATCTCAATATATATATAACTCAACCTTTGAAAAAAGATTTGCAGTTTTTTCAGAGATAGTTTGCATATACTATTGCGCTTCGGGTTGTGTTAAGGGAGAAAATGATGATGTTAATATTTTAATCCAGAAACTACATATTTTAAAAATCAAGGAGTGCCACCTCAGTTTGGTTATTGAAAAAGTTTG
>NW_011489600.1:10029-10516 GCF_000754665.1 Bison bison bison | reverse complement strand
ATTTTAAAGTGCTTATCTATCTAGTCCTTACTTTGAAAGCTTTTCTGATTATCTCTTTACCACACCAAGTACCTCAAGCACTCCCCATAAAAGCCCAAAGCCTCCTTTTTGTCTTGTCACCCAAGGGTCAGTTTTAAGGGTTGTATAAGACCAGAGATTTGTCAAGAGGGTTACTAGGTTAGAAGGTGATGAGTCCCAATGAGTATTTTGGGATATATTGAACATTGTGGGACAAGACAAAATGGCCAAACCTAGCTTAAGTGTACTTGCAAATGGTTGGTTATCACAGGCTAAAATAAAAGTCACACTGCCTCCAAGGGTGATGTCTCGTGTGTATGCCTGTGTTGAAGTGCAGCTCCTGGGGTGTTAGGTGGCTCTGGAACTTGCTCATAGACAAAGTCAAAGAGAAAAATGCCCTGCACATTGCTGAAAATGGCATTCACACTGCAGGCCTTTCTTCTTCTTTTAGTTTGTTTTGGTTCTATCA
>NW_011489600.1:9275-9929 GCF_000754665.1 Bison bison bison | reverse complement strand
TTTTTTTTTTTTTTTTTTGAGGGTGAGGGATGAGGTTAGGGCAAATGTGTGTTATAGTGATGGACTGATGAAGGTTGATTACAATGACCAAAATTTGCAGGCTCTTTTTGTTACTATGGAAATTGCCTTTCATTTGGATAATAAGGAGAAGTTGCTACAGAACTTTCACAGTTTTCACATCAGATGAGCTTTTGGCATAAGGGCATTCCACTCGATTTTATATTTAAACATTAATAATTCTTAATATGTACATGTCTCTCAAGTACCACAAACACTCATGGTATATCTTTAGAAAAAGACCACAACTCAGATCCAATAAACTAACAAGTATAAGATACAAATCCACTCTAGAGTTTAAAAATGCTAGAGCACCCTGGCCAGCTGCCTGTATCATTCCAGCAATTAACTCCTTTATTTCTTAATAAACATTCAATTTCTTAAAGCTCTCAAAACCACCTATCAGCCCCTTCTCTGGACCACCATGCAGTATATAGATGAAAATCCTAGGCCACATATCAACATATGAATAGTAATATCGCAAGTATACAGTAAATCTGAATTATGCAGACTTTAATTCACAAAAAATATATATATTTGTTTTTTTATAGGTAAGTTCTCTCTTCTGACTGACAAGCTTTGGTTTTCCTTCAAACT
>NW_011489600.1:4622-5308 GCF_000754665.1 Bison bison bison | reverse complement strand
AGGTATAAAAAGGCAAATAATAGTAATACTAATAACAAGAACAAAAAAATGAATGTAGCTATAAAAGATGGTGAAAGCAATAGGAGTTTCACTCTCCTGTCTAGTGGGGGAGCAGTGAGGGAATCATATTCTATGTCACCTCTGAGAGCAAAGAAATGAGAAATTTTCTGAGTTCCAGGACATGTGATAACGGCTTGACTTAGAGCCGAGTTGTAACTTGTTCTTCCTGTCCATCACCCCATTTGTGCATGAGCAGGTCACAAGCCTCTCCCCACGTTTCAAATACATCCTCTGAGGAGTCTAAAAGTTTAGAATTTGAGGAACAGATGCTGGATACACAGTGAAGAGAGCTGGAACAGGCTAGAGGGCATTCAGTGCTCTGAGCAGTGCCCCGGGCTTCACCTAATTCTACCTCACTGAGGTTAATTTCACTTTGAGAACAGGCCTCTGCTTTCCCTTTCTCCATCTGAGAATATCTGATGTCCTGCCACATATAGTGTGGCTGAACAATTCCATCAGAGATTGTGTACATCGGCTCTGAACTGGGTTCAGACATATGACCATTAAACTTGGAGAATAGGAGACCCAGTTTCTTGAGAGAGGGACCCATGAAGGATCGTTTGCTTGATGACTCAGCTTTTGACTTGCCTTGGGCACCACCGACTCTTGGCATAGTCCTGATGAGA
>NW_011489600.1:0-167 GCF_000754665.1 Bison bison bison | reverse complement strand
GAAGAGGAACTAAAAAGCCTCTTGATGAAAGTGAAAGTGGAGAGTGAAAAAGTTGGCTTAAAGCTTAACGTTCAGAAAACGAAGAGCATGGCATCCAGTTGCATCACTTCATGGGAAATAGATGGGGAAACAGTGGAAACAGTGTCAGACTTTATTTTTCTGGGCTC
>NW_011489599.1:15861-17089 GCF_000754665.1 Bison bison bison | reverse complement strand
TGTAAAGTTAAAAAAATAAAATAAAATTTAAAAAAAATAAAAAAATTAAAATTAAAAAAAAAAAAAACAGATTCTGGCATCAAACAACTTGCATGTGAATGAATCCTGGCTCTGCTACTATACAGCACATTATTGAACCCCTCTGTACTCAATGTCCTCATCCAGAAAATGGGGACAACGATAGGGTCTACCCCAGAGCATTATCACGCAGTGCTTGGCACAGAATAAGTGTTCAATAAATGTTAGATTTTCATTTCATCTGAGCCAAAAATCCAAGCCAGTTCCACCTAATGAGAATAAAAGGAGAAAATGAAAAGCCACAAATTCAGATATGAAGTTAGAGAACTGTGTCAAAGACTGTTAGTTATTTCCCAATAGCCTTTCTCCCCTTCTTTAATAAAGAGAACCTCAACTTTCAGCTGAGCACAGTCAGCACATAAAATACTACGTGCCTAGCATCCCTCACAGCTAGGTGAAGCCATGCATCTAAGATCAAGAGAGTGAGATGTAAGCAAAACATTTCATGGAACCTCTGGGAAGTCTCCTTAAGAGAGAGCAGGCATACCCTTTCCCCTGTCCTCCATTCTGCTGCCTAGAAAATAAATGTGATCACTAGAGCTCTAGCAGCCAACTTGGACGCTAGTGGTAGAGCCTCCAAGATAATTTCACAGGGCAATAGTTTAACAATTGGTTTATATCTAGTGTGAGCTTCACCCTCTGTAGAAATATAAATATTTTAAGATTTTTTCAATTCATAGTACAAATGACTTCATAAGATCGTTTCTCAATAAAAATATAAGATATGAACAGTATCAGGATACTGGACTCATCAACTTGTTCCCTTCACTTATCATAGTCTATGAGTATCCATCTTCTCCACTAGAATATAAGCTTTATATTACTTAATAAAAATTCATATAATACTTAATATGGACCAGGAACTCATCTGATGTGCATAACAACCCTGTAAGGGACGTAGTATAATTAGTCTTATTTTACAGATGTAGAAACTAGGGCACAGTGAGTTTACGTGACTTGTCTACTATCAAAGCAGCTGTAAAGTAGCAGTGCCAGGGTTCATGCCCAGGCAGTCTGACTGCAAGGTGTGCTCTGAACTGCTACGCTATGCAGTTGCTCTGTGAAAATTGTGATCTTGCGTTGTTCACCCCTTGTATTCTCAATGCCTAGTACAATGCCTGACAAAAAATAAAGGCTCAGTAAATATGCC
>NW_011489599.1:4231-12974 GCF_000754665.1 Bison bison bison | reverse complement strand
GTACTCTTTGTGACCCCATGGACTGTAGCCTGCCAGGCTCCTCTGTCCATGGGATTCTCCAGGCAGATTCTGGAGTGAGTTGCCATTTCCTTCTCCAAGGGATCTCCCAACAAGGGATTGAACCCAGGTCTCCTGCATTGCAGGTAGATTCTTTACTAACTGAGCTACAAGGGAAGCCTGACATCATTATAGTTAATTATCATCCATAGACTAATAATACATTCAGGAGGGTTTGCGCATCTGTCAATTCGTGGTCCAGGATGCTAAGATGGACCCATTACACAAACTACTTTATTTTTCAGTTACATAAATCAATTAAAAGTAACCATATGGGGAATTCCCTGGCGATCCAATAGCTAGGACACCATGCTTCCACTGAAGGTGCAGGGGTTCAATCCCTGGTCTAAGGACTAAGATCCCAAAAGTGCCATGGCCAAAAAAAAAAAAATGACCCCAAGTGGTGATGATTTCTAAATAGTGCTCCCTAATTAAGAATGACCATTTCAAGGACAGAAAAAAGTGAATGACCTTTCTAAAGCCTTCTAAGGAGTTCTGCCACACCAATCCCCGACTGTCGCTACTCAGCATCTTTGTCAGCCCTCACCAGACTAGTAACAGTGGAACAAGCATGAACTCAAAAATCAGATGAATCCAGCTCCAAATTTCAATTCTGTCCCTTTTTGCCCATGTGATCTAATCCAGTCATTCAACCTCTTTGAGACTCAATGTTTCTCATCTATAAAATTAAGATAATAAAGCTATACTATAGGGTTTTAGGAGAAACATAGATATCACATATATATAAAGCACATGCCACACTATGCCTGGCCCAGAGTCACAACCAGTGGCCACTCCAGAAATTCTCCAAAGGAGAGAGGTTCAGGGTAACATTCTAGTTGGATGGGGTAGGAGAGGGATATTGATTTGAAGCTGAGATCACATGCTGGGTTTGCATTGATTGGATTTTCACTTAACGTAGCTTGTAGTAGCACGGAGACTAAAACCCCCGACAACCAAGGCAACTCCTTGACCCTGCCACTCACACACTCATAAAGGCACTTCTCTTCAACAGCCACACCATCGCGAAGGTCAGAAATTCAACATTTTCCAAAGCCAGGGTCCCTTTAGGAACTAACATCAGTGCAATATGCTTTAATCCTGACAGTTCCACCTTCTTTGAATACAAAATCCAGAAAGGTTTTCTTGCTTTTATCCAGCTGGAGTCAACCCAGAAGACACATTTCAGAATAAACCAGTCTTGTTACAATAAAGTAAGAAAGTAGAGGTCTCACAATCACAAGGACGACATACAGGCTCAGGTCCATAAATTCAAGCTATTTTTCTAATTAGTAGTTGTCTTCAGTTCTCTGAATAAAACATGGAGAAGCTAAACTGGTAATAATTGCAAAAGCCTTTTAAACCTATTATTCACCTGGGCCTATATCTAGGAACCTTGGTAAGAAGTGTTGTGCCACCGTGCCAGACTCAATCTGGAGATTCCACAAGGTTTTGGCTTCCTTGGCTACTACCAACTGGCACAACACGGAAGACCATCCTTGAACATTCAGATAATAATTTCATTTCATTTCGAAGCTAGATCCAAGCTTTTCTAATCCTATACATTACCCCATTTAATGAACATTTACTAAGCAGTGTAGTATGTTGTTAGTTCACTCAGTCACGTCCTACTCTTTGTGACCCCATGGACTGTAGCCTGCCAGGCTCCTCTGTCCATGGGATTCTCCAGGCAAGAATCTAAGCGGGATGTCATTTCCTTCTCCAGGGGATCTTCCTGACCCAGGGATCGAACCCAGGTCTCCTGCATTGCAGGTACACTCTTTACCATCTGAGCCATCAAGGAAGCCCAGTGTAGTATTGGGTTGGCCAAAAATTCATTCAAGTTTTTCTGTAAGAGGTAACGGAAAAACCTGAATGAACTTTTGACCAAGCTAATATAATGAACATGGTGTCTGGAGTCCAGATTTTAATAGCAGATACCATTTATTGAGGTATTATTGTGTGACAGATGCCATGCTGGAGTGTTTTATACATGTCTGTTGACATCTCATATCAATAATATACAGTGATTGCTATTGTTCATAGATGATAATACTGGGGCTGCCCCAAATCGCACAGCTATGTTTCCTGTGCTCCACAAACTCAAATTTCTCTGACTCCAAGATACACATTCTTTACAATTCTCATGTTGATCCCTATGACTGCTCATCCCAACATCCACCCCCAGAGCAAATGATCATTCACTAGAAGATACGATGATACTTTTTTTATCCTTGTCTTAATGTAGCTCCTGCATTAGAAATTTCTCACCACTACACACAAAAATATGGTGGTATCTTGGTTCATCTGAAAAGTACTTTTTTCATTCCTTTGCTTTAACTGGGGACACCAGGACACACTGATTTCTATTCCCAAGATATCTTGAAATGTTCTTTCCAGATCTAGGAATCAAGGTCCTTTCTTAGCCTCCAATCAAGAAGTATCATTTGTCCTTTTACAGTCTCATAAATTCTGACTTAATAAACCTGCCCCAAGCATGTACAACGGACTATTGTGGAATTATCTATAGACTCCTATAACAGATACGGAGTAAATGCTGTGCACAAAGGCTATGGCCCCACAGAGGTCTCCAATTTAGGTTTTTCTTCAAATTCTCTGCTTTCATACTCAAAACTATTGAATGAATGAATGAACAAATGAGATTGTCCTACCTATCCAACTTAGAAAAAGAAACTTAGAGAGCAAAGAATTCATTGTCAAATATTTAGAAACTCACAAAAGCACCTAAACCAGGGAGCAGGAGTGGACAAAACAAAGATTAATAAGGTAAGTACTGCACACAAGCAGTTGCCTTGGAATCAGAAGATGCAGGTGTGAGTCTTGGCTTTGCCCACTTACTTATTAGTTGAGTAAGTCATAAGCCCTTGGAGTTGAGTTTGCTGCCATCTAGTTCATATTACTGTGGCTCATTTCATTTGGTCAGTCATTCATTTAGTAATTCTTGGATGCTGACTATATCCCAGATACTGTACTAGGCAATGAGGCAGAAACAGAGGAATAAAACAAGCCCTGGGCTTCTTTCCAAATACAGCCTTTGAAACACATATATAAATAGAAACAGCATCATGATGACATTTGCTCTTCCTTAATAAAACAGCTCCCACTTATTGAGCACTGTGATAGGAGCTCTTCATGAACTATAACATTCCTTAAAAATTGGCATTATCATATTCATTATACATATGAGATAACTCTAGCTCTGCGAGGTTGAGAAGCTTGCCCAAGGTCACACACCCTGTAAGTGGCTGAGCTGGGATTTCAACTCAGGAGAGACTGATTCTAAACCCATGCTTTTCTCACCCTATCACACTGCCCATCTGTGATGTGGCTATTAGCCAGATGGCTGCTTGTTTTCCATCAAGCATACAAGTGTTTTTTACCCTACCCAGCTTCTGAAAAGGACAACAAATCTTTATGAACTCAGTCCTGGCACAATGCAAGCTGTCTGAATCATCCCTTAAAACTGATGATTGAAAATGAAGATAACTAAAATAGTCCGGAGCAAAAAAAGGCACATCAGCCTAATCATGGCCTGATAAGATGACCTACCGCATTTCTTACCAGTGGAGAGAGAGGCTTGATGGGCATGATCTCTGGGACTCAGTGTCAGGCCAGTTATGGAATCAAAGGGACAAATGGACTTCTACTTTTCCTTCAGGGATTACCATGATCATTTAGCATCACTGGTGATGGGGCAGTCTGGTCAGGATGTAGCATGAGCAGCAGTTTTCTGGTTCACTTGTGTTGATACAGGTCAGTGGACAAAGAAACCTTAACATTCTTTCTCAACATAAGTCATGGTTGCAACCATAAGGTCCAAATTTAAGCATTAACTCTTCACTCCTCACTGATTCATACGCAGACCAGGGTAACATTTCTTCTACAGTAACTGTGTAGCAAGTGGAACTAGAAACTGCATAAATGCTCACTGACTCTCAATCACAAAAGGTCAGGACTGAAAGGAAACTTCAAGAGAATCTGATCCAACTCTCACTTTACAGACGAGAAAACTGGAGTTCAGCACAGGGAAGTGACTTCCTCGTGGTCCTGGTCATTGCTTACTACACATTGATAAAGAAGTCAGGGTGGGAAGGATGAGGTAATGAAGGTGAAATAAATTCTTCATCCTTTTCAGTCAAAAACTAACAATAGCAACAACAAAACCCAGAGGCATACACAATTATTTAGCATTACAGATGTAAGCTGCAGAAGAGCTGAAAAGAAAAGCAGCTCTGATATGGCCACCGACTGTGTGACCTTGACTAAATTCCCTTGGCCTCAGTTTTGTCATCTATAAAATGGGATAACTGCCATTGCCCAGCTCATTTCCTAAAGTTGTTAGGAAGGACAAACATGTGAGTAAATGTAGGAAATGGTAAGAGTTCTCAGCACCAAACAGGGCTGGTTTCTAGCAATTTCTCCTGCTCATTTATATAATAGGGTTTCTGGAACAGCCTCCCAAAACCTACATTGGCTTCCTTCCCTAGAATGCCACCCAATACTGTGGTCTATTCTTCCTAGGCTCTGGCTAGAAAAATTTAAATGTGTTACGAGTAATTAGAAAGTATCTGGGGCCTCCCTGACTGTCCAGTGGTTAAGACTTTGCCTTCCAATGCAGAGGCTATGGGTTCAATGCCTGGTTGGGCAGCTAAGATTCCACATGCCATGGGGCCAAAAAACCAAAACATAAACAGAAGCAATATTGTAACAAATTCAATACAGACTTTAAAAATGATCCACATCAAAAGAAAAAAAAAATCTAACTCAGGTTTTCTCACCCCTTGAATCCAGGCCTTCTACCTGTTACTAGGTTTTCTCTTTGGGGATTGAGATTCCCTCTTCTAGAATGACTCACTGTGAAAGGGAAGAAAAGCCCAAACCTGGTTTCCTGCCCTTTGTCACAGAGGCACTGAGCAGGGTGTCAATCAGTGTCGGAGGACACATTGCCTTCACTCTAAAGAGTTTTAATTACAAGTTGGCAGAGCGTCAGATGCTGGCGGGACTCAGAACAGACATCCAGGAATCTGGTGGGGTGCTAACAGGAGAAAAACATCATCTATGCTCCTCTGTCCAGTATTTATTGGTCATGAGTCTGAAAGGAACTATGGATCTACCATTCTAACTTCGGGAGACATGTGAAGGTACACACACAGGCAAACACACACCCCATAAGCACACAGGCAGGCACCCTCCCTGGCTGGGTGAAAAAATAGTTTCTAGACCTCTGAGAGGTGTTTTGCATCAACGGATCAGGTAGTCTCACTAAGCAGAAAATCAGAGTGACAACTTTTAGAGAAACGTACACTTGTTCAAATTTTCTTATCTTAATTATCCAAAGCCCTTCCACTCTTGATATGGTTCACTTAAAGATCATTACTCATGTTACTGAGTGGGCTGCAGAGAGATGGTGCCTACGCAAGATATGCTTCTGGGTGTTGGAAAATGACAGGAGTGAGCTACAATATTGAATGTTCTGAAATTAACTCAAACTTGCCAAGATCTAACAGCACCATAAAAGGGAAGATATTTATCCTGCAGGATATTTATCCTGAAGACAGGAGGAGAAGGGGACAACAAAGGATGAGATATTTGGATGGCATCACCAACTTAACGGACACAAGTTTGAGCAAGCTCCAGGAGATGGTGATGAACAGGGAAACCTGCATGCCACAGTCCATGGGGTCGCAAAGAGTCGGACACAACTGAGCTGAACTCATTTATCCTGCAGCTGAAGTCGGGGCAGGGGGAAGAAGAGGACTGGGGGCATTAAACGATTTACAACTGAAAATGTTCAAATCCACACACAGGCTCAAGGTCTCACAGGATGTTGGTAACAACTGACAATACAGTCATTGGTATCTGTGTTTAATATAAACCATGACCGCAAAATTAAAAGAGTTTACTAAAAAAAAAGTGTGAATTTCTCCCAACTTCATTATTTTATTTGGCACATAAAGCCTATTTGCCACGTGTCATTTATAACTAAGATCAAACAAGCGTTATTTTGAAAGAAACAGAAGAAATATCACCTGAACATGGAGGTAGAAATGATCATTTTTTAAAAGGGAAGCAAAACTCAATTAAAAGCTTCTTGTACCTTATAATACCCCCCATAGAAGTGACTAAGGTCTTAATTAGCTTTCCTCCTTATCTCTGGGAAAACAGGCCCACAAAGTTTTCTGTGTCAGTTCCATTAAGACATTCAAAAAATGTGTGATCACCCACATGGAAGAAGTGTAAGCTCATTTCCATCCTATTTGAGACTTATTGCCAGCAATGTGTGGACATTTGTACGTTTTGACTAATAATTATGGAAAATTATGAGAGATGCTGTTATGAAAATTGGTTCCATTAGATTAGGAGGGAATACTCTTCCACTATGTCTGTAGGCAAGGTCTAATATCAAAATAAGCATGATTTACAAAATGAATTTCAAGTCATTTTAACGGAAATTATTCTCTAAACTAGGATCATACACGCTTTCATTCAGAATCAGCTCCATTTTACTCTGAAAAACACAACCAGAAGTTAATTGAAATGTATTTTGAAAATACGCGATGCATAGAATGGATCTGTTTTTGAAGAATGGCCCAAATAAAGGTATTTGCAAACATTCTGTATTGCTTCCCATTCTCTCTTAGCTGACTCCAACTTTCTGATATTTTGGTGAATGCATTCCTTACCAAACACAGAAGTATGGTATTGCTTCAACTCACAAGACTGTTGCCAATCTCGCCACATTTATTACCAATCTTGCCAGCCAAAATGCACAAACGTAAAATCTGACTTCATCTAAAATCACAGAGCTCTGACAGTCATCAAAACAGTATGGTACTGGCACAAAAACAGAAATATAGACCCATGGAACAAGATAGAAAGCCCAGAAATTAACCCATGCACCTATGGGTACCTTATTTTTGACAAAGGAGGCAAGAATATACAATGGGGCAAAGATAGCCTCTTCAATAGGCGGTGCTTGGAAAACTGGACAGCCACATGTAATAGAATGAAGTTAGACACTTCCTAACACCATACACAAAGATAAACTCAAAATGGATTAAAGACCTAAATATAAAACCAGAAACTGTAAAACTCTTAGAGGACAACATAGGCAGAACACTCGATGACATAAATCAAAGCCAGATCCTCTATAACCCACCTCCTAGAGTAATGGAAATAAAACAAAAGTAAACAAGTGGGACCTGATTAAACGTAAAAGCTTTTACACAGCAAAGGAAACTATAAGCAAGGTGAAAAGACAACCCTCAGAATGGGAGAAAATAGCAAATGAAACAACTGACAAGGGATTAATTTCCAAAATATACAAGCAGCTCATACAACTCAACACCAGAAAAACAAACAACCCAATCAAAAATTGGGGAAAAGACCTAAACAGACATTTTTCCAAAAAAGACAGATGGCTAACAAACACATGAAAAGATGCTCAACATTGCTCATTATTACAGAAATGCAAATCAAAACAACAATGAGATATCACCTCACACGGGTCAGAATGATCATCATTCAAAAGTCTACAAATAATAAATGCTGGAGAGTGGAGAAAAGGGAACCCTCTTGTACTGTTTGTGGGAATGTTAATTGATACAGCCACTATGGAAGACGGTATGGAGATTCCTTAAAAAACTAGGAATAAAACCACCATATGACCCAGCAATCCCACTCCTAGGCATATACCCTGAGGAAACCAAAACTGAAAAAGACACATGTCCCCCAATGTTCGCTGCAGCACTATTTACAATAAATAGAACTTGGAAGCAATCTAGATGTCCATCGACAGATGAATAGATAAAGAAGTTGTGGTACATACATACAATGGAATATTACTCAGCCATAAAAAGGAACACATTTGAGTCAGTTCTAATGAGGTGGATGATCACAGAGCCTATTATACACAGTGAAGTCAGAAAGCAAAAGATAAGTATCATATACTAATGTATATATATGGAATCTAGAAAGAGGATACAGAAGAATTTATTTGCAGGGCAGCAATGGAGAAACAGACAGAGAGAGCAGACTTATGGACATGGGACAGGGGAGGAGAGGGTGAGATGTTTGGAGAGAGTAACATGGAAACTTACATTACCATATGTAAAATAGATAGTCAATGGGAATTTGCTGTATGTCTCAGGGAACTCAAACAGGGGCTCTGTATCAATCTAGATGGGTAGGATGGGGTGGGAGATGGGAGGGAGGTTCGGGAGGGAGGGGACATATATATGTCTATGGTTGATTTATGTTGAGTTTTGACAGAAAACAACAAAACTCTGTAAAACAAGTATCCTTCAATTAAAAACTAACATTTTTTTTAAAATCACAGAGCTCTTGAGTGAGTCTGGAGCTACCATCATCAGGACTCATCATCTGCATGGTCAGTCGTTTCTGACTCCTGTGACCCCATGGACTATAACCCCCTAGGCTCCTCTGTCCGTGGAATTCTCTAAAGAATACTGGAGTGGGTTGCCATTTCCTTCTCCAGGGGATCTTCCTGACCCAGGAATCAAACCTGGATCTCCTACACTGGCATCATCAGAAAGGAGGTCAATTTACCTCAACTCTTTCCAGCTACAAATGCAAAACAGGCTTCCCAGGAGTAGAATATTTGGGTGTTGGCTAGCCAAGAGATGGCTTTTTATCATGCAAAAGT
>NW_011489599.1:3651-4112 GCF_000754665.1 Bison bison bison | reverse complement strand
GAGAATCCCAGGGAGGGGGGAGCCTGGTGGGCTGCCGTCTATGGGGTCGCACAGAGTCAGACACGACTGAAGTGACTTAGCAGCAGCAGCAGCAGCAATCATGCAAGTGCTCTATGCAGGCTTGGAGTGGGTTCCAGGCCATGGTGCCCAGCTGCTTCTCTGGAGCCTGGATCTGGCTGTGCAGCTGCCCCAATCCTGCCCACAGAGAATCTGAACATCGACCACTGCTTCACTTTCAACCCCTGTGGAAGGTAGCCCAAGAAGCGATATATCAATTTGCTTCTCACAGAATTCAGAGCAGTGCTTTCTACAATGAACTACATGGCAGGCCTGCTTTAACCACCTCCGTCCCACTTAGTAGTCAGTCTTCATTCATTTTATACAGGTCTCCCTACATACAGATACCCCTGGAGAAGAGAAATGCTACCCACTCCAGTATTCTGGCCTGGAGAATTCCATGG